>NW_026734228.1:0-5000 GCF_028476545.2 Physella acuta
TTTCCCGTGTTGAGTCAAATTAAGCCGCAGGCTCCACTCCTGGTGGTGCCCTTCCGTCAATTCCTTTAAGTTTCAGCTTTGCAACCATACTTCCCCCGGAACCCAAAACCTTTGGTTTCCCGGAGGCCGCCCGCAGAGTCATCGAAGCAACTCCTGCGGATGGCCAGGTGGCATAGTTTATGGTCAGAACTACGACGGTATCTGATCGTCTTCGCGCCTCTGACTTTCGTTCTTGACTAATGAAAACATTCTTGACAAATGCTTTCGCAGTAGTTCGTCTTGCTGCGATCCAAGAATTTCACCTCTAACGCAGCAATACGAATGCCCCCGTTTGTCCCTGTTAATCATTACCTCCAATTCCGAAAACCAACAAAATAGAACCGAGGTCCTATTCCATTATTCCATGCACCATTATTCAGGCAGCGAGGCCTGCTTTGAACACTCTAATTTTTTCAAAGTAAACGCGTCGGCCACCCGGGACGCTCAGTGAAGAGCACCCGCGGGAGAGAGCCGACAGACGGTAGGGCAGGAGATACGGGCAGTGAGCCGGCGCGAGCCGGACCGCCCGCCTGCGCCTGAGATCCAACTACGAGCTTTTTAACTGCAACAACTTTAATATACGCTATTGGAGCTGGAATTACCGCGGCTGCTGGCACCAGACTTGCCCTCCAATAGATCCTCGTTAAAGGGTTTAAAGTGTACTCATTCCAATTACGGGGCCTCGAAAGAGTCCCGTATTGTTATTTTTCGTCACTACCTCCCCGTGCCGGGAGTGGGTAAGTTGCGCGCCTGCTGCCTTCCTTGGATGTGGTAGCCGTTTCTCATGCTCCCTCTCCGGAATCGAACCCTGATTCCCCGTTACCCGTTACAAACATGGTAGGCATATCACGTACCATCGACATTTGATAGGGCAGACATTTGAAAGATGCGTCGCCGGCGCGAGGCCATGCGATCAGCACAAAGTTATCCAGAGTCACCAAATGGGACGACGCAACCCCTTGCGAGGCCGCGCCGATTGGTTTTGAACTAATAAAAGCGCTCTTCCCGATAAAGGTCGGAGCTTCGATTGCATGTATTAGCTCTAGAATTGCCACAGTTATCCAAGTAGGATCGTGTCATCTAAGGAACCTCGACTGATTTAATGAGCCATTCGCGGTTTCACCATGGGACAGTGTGAACTTAGACATGCATGGCTTAATCTTTGAGACAAGCATATGACTACTGGCAGGATCAACCAGATAGCTATCGTTTGCGAGACGTTTTTCCACAACACATCGCGGGACGGGAGACAACGCTCTAGCGAGAGAACGGATCCCGGCATTCCCGGATTTTTTCACATCGGACCGCTCACATTTCCCCCTTCACCGTAAACACGGCGTCGCCGGGAAATCTCTCGATTTGCATCGAGCCGACTGCGTTTTGCAGACCCGTCGCCCGTTCCGAGGGCTGGGCCAGTGCGAGACTTTTATCGAGCCACCAATACTGCTTGGTTGCGTTAGCACTGCGCGTCGCCGCTGGCTTCACGCTACGGACACGTACTTTTACCTTCACTGGCGCGACCTGCGCGCCGAGCCCGCATTTTACCGGGAAGCTAGTCGGGAGACTGAGCCACGCACGGTCAGATCGGGCACATGTCGCTGGCTGCGAGGGAGCGCGGATCCTAGCGTCACATAGAGGCTTCACCGACACTCACCTCCACAATAGTAGATACAGACCGTTTTAACCGCCGTATTTCTGCCCATACCTCTAGTGTTAAACCGAAAAATCGGGTACATAGTCTCGGGGAGGACCGGGGTGCCGCCCCATGAGGGGAGCCCGCACGGAGGGCGCCGGGGGTGCCGCGACCCGGGGGGCGGCGCGGGGGTGTCGGGGCGCATCTACGGGGCTCACTCGCGCGGGCGCCACACTTCCGGGGGGCGCCCCAGGTGGGGTGCCAACTTTGGCGCCCCCGACTAAGGGGCCGCCCCCACTGCGGTTACACGCTTTACGACCACCCACCCGCGTTCCCCACCCCAGGGGGCATGCGAATCACCCGCCAGGGGCGTTCTGGGACCGAGGGCGCCGCTCCGGCACAAGGGGGAGCCAAAACGCCCCGAGTTCCCCCGCGGCCACCTCGACACCTGGGCGGGCGGCGAGGGGTGTCCTGCGATCGGGGTGGGGAGCTCTACCAGAATCACCCGCCAAACTTCACCGGGGGCGTCTCCCGGCGCCCCTGCGCTCGGGTGACGAACAGCGCCCCGGGCTATCCCGGGCGCCCTATGGCGTCCACCTTCGATCGGAAGGGTGATCTCGACTCGGGCTGAGGCGGGCCACAACAATCCGCGGTCACATCGGAGCCGTCCAGGCTAACGAGGCCCCGGCTCACGGGTAACCCATGGGGCTGGACCGGGAGTCCGCCGTTAAAGAAGAAAGAAATGTAGTGCAAACCAGAACCAGTTTTTTTTATTTATTTTATAACTCGACTAATAATCGTCACAAAATTATAAACTTGGTACCTACGGATAGCCCTGGGCCCAACCTAATACAGGATGTCCATAACTATGCGCTAATTAAATAATTAATGGGTATTAAGGTCGGTCTTAGTAAATTGCTATATAAAGTCTAAGACCAGAACCAGTATTTTAAATTTATTTTATAACTCGGCTCCTAATTGTCACAAAATTTAAAAATTGGTACCTATGGATAGCCCTCGGCCCTACCTAATACACCGTGTCCATAACAATGTGGTAATTAAATATTTACTGGGCGTTAGGGTCGGTCTTAGTAAATTGCTATATAAAGTCTATATAAAATTTTACGAATTTAAAAAAAAAATTCCTACCGTCAAAAATAGCGACGCCTAGACCACCACACCTGTTCTGACGTTAAATCCTACTTGCACACACGTGTGGGAATAGATTAGATATCATCTAGAGATAGAATTCCTAATTATTTAATTAAAATAGAGACTCTAGATTTAATAGTTGTGTCATAGTTACATTAAGTCGAATTAGCGAAGCGGAGGCGGGAACTAGATTCTAGATCTAACACTTCGATTGCGATGAAAAAAAAATAGCTTTATTTTAAGGCCGACAAGGCAAATACGGTTTAATTAATATTAAAGAAATAAGTCCGAACACCTACCTTAAGCGAATCATCTACACAACACATGACTAGAAATAATACACGTCCACACGAAGAGCGATTGAAACGGTGACTGCAACGGTGAAAACTTGTACGACGGAAACATGGCGCCTAGGTTATGCCTACTTCCGGTCTGATGAAAATTTTTAATTCATTTTAAATTTTGCGCTCTATTTCGTCCGCGCTTGTCCACTTAAACTCTACAGAAAAGATAGTCTATATAAAAATAATTCCTAGAAGACAATTTTATGAGAGATCACCCACATTTATTTACCCTGCCTGTCTACCTTAGGGTTAGAGTTTGAATTTTTCTAGATTCAAGCCAAATATGCCGTGTCGATTAAACGACGACGTACATAACAGAGCGAAGACAATGAATGGTTCCTTAATTAACTATAATTACGGTCCTAATACAACTACAATTCACCATAGTACTAATATGTATGTGTATTGTTGTTTTGGGAGTTCTGTCATTACATTTTAAATTATAAAAAAAACGGGTTTACGATACACTTCATTACGCCGCCGATCGTGGTTTTAGATTTAAATTTGGTCGGATTCGGTTTATTATTAATTTATATAATACTTTATACATACTTTAATTCATTAAATACATTTATCTATGTATTTATTTCATTAGTTAAGTATTTGTTTAACTAAAAATTATCAATTTAAGGCATAACAATTACAGAAAACGATTGTATTTGAGATAAGTCTTATCGAACCATTTAGTAGCTGGGTCGGTTTATTATTAATTTATCTAATACTTTATACATACTTTCACTCATTAATTACATGTATATATGCATTCATTAAATCATTTAAGTATTTATTTCATCAAAAAGTATCGATTGAAGGCATAACACTGATAGAAAACGATTGTATTTGAGATAAGTCTTATCGAACCATTTAGTAGCTGGTTCGCGGGTCGGTTTTATTCCTTAACTCTAGATTTAAGTCTATCGTGTTTAATTTCAATTTAATTTATCACAACTTTTAGATTTTGTACTAGATTAAGCTACATTGAAGCTTATTTTTCACTATTTAATCAATAGAGGATATTATATAATATTTTTAAGTCTAATATTACGCAGCCGTTTGTTAAATCTAGTTTTACAACGACGACTCGCGCGATTTCGGTTTGGTTTTAAAACTTAAGTTCATTGATTCTTAAAATATATATTCCAGTTAGAATAGAACTGAATACGTACCACATGATGTATACACACGTTTGGGTTATTTATTTATTTTAAATTTAGTTTATTATGACCGATCGTAATTAACTTTGGCGATACCGGGCTGATATGTCTTATCGACCGGAAAACTACTGTCCCTTCGGTCGACTAGTTGGTCTTAGACGGCATTACCGAGGTTTGAAAACTCTTACACCGTGTTTTTATTTTCACATAGATCCTATATTTTGATACCAGTCATTCGTTTAAGTTTAAATTAGAAAACGTGAAATGTAGTTTATTGGAAACACTAATGTTTTTAATTTTGTACAAAATAAATTTTTATTCGTTTCAGGTAAACGGCGGGATGAGAAAAATCTGCTTTCTACAACACATACATTGGTTAAGAATATAAAGTGAAATATAGTTGTACAAACACCGTCTCTACTTAGCAGCTTAGCCTCTACGGCAATGCCGCGTCTTTACACTGGGCGAGCTTGAGACTGGAAAACTCTCGATCACTCTACGCGGGAATGCCGCTAAGTCGAGGCGGTCTGATCGGCAACCCATCAAACTTCAGCTCATCTATTTTTTTTTTATTTTTCACAATTTTTTTAAAATTCGGGTAAACGGCGGGATGAACTCAACCAAATTTTTCAATTGGGTTTTTAATATCCACGTACATTCAGCGCAAAGTGAAATGTA
>NW_026734228.1:12500-15000 GCF_028476545.2 Physella acuta
TACCGGGAAGCTAGTCGGGAGACTGAGCCACGCACGGTCAGATCGGGCACATGTCGCTGGCTGCGAGGGAGCGCGGATCCTAGCGTCACATAGAGGCTTCACCGACACTCACCTCCACAATAGTAGATACAGACCGTTTTAACCGCCGTATTTCTGCCCATACCTCTAGTGTTAAACCGAAAAATCGGGTACATAGTCTCGGGGAGGACCGGGGTGCCGCCCCATGAGGGGAGCCCGCACGGAGGGCGCCGGGGGTGCCGCGACCCGGGGGGCGGCGCGGGGGTGTCGGGGCGCATCTACGGGGCTCACTCGCGCGGGCGCCACACTTCCGGGGGGCGCCCCAGGTGGGGTGCCAACTTTGGCGCCCCCGACTAAGGGGCCGCCCCCACTGCGGTTACACGCTTTACGACCACCCACCCGCGTTCCCCACCCCAGGGGGCATGCGAATCACCCGCCAGGGGCGTTCTGGGACCGAGGGCGCCGCTCCGGCACAAGGGGGAGCCAAAACGCCCCGAGTTCCCCCGCGGCCACCTCGACACCTGGGCGGGCGGCGAGGGGTGTCCTGCGATCGGGGTGGGGAGCTCTACCAGAATCACCCGCCAAACTTCACCGGGGGCGTCTCCCGGCGCCCCTGCGCTCGGGTGACGAACAGCGCCCCGGGCTATCCCGGGCGCCCTATGGCGTCCACCTTCGATCGGAAGGGTGATCTCGACTCGGGCTGAGGCGGGCCACAACAATCCGCGGTCACATCGGAGCCGTCCAGGCTAACGAGGCCCCGGCTCACGGGTAACCCATGGGGCTGGACCGGGAGTCCGCCGTTAAAGAAGAAAGAAATGTAGTGCAAACCAGAACCAGTTTTTTTTATTTATTTTATAACTCGACTAATAATCGTCACAAAATTATAAACTTGGTACCTACGGATAGCCCTGGGCCCAACCTAATACAGGATGTCCATAACTATGCGCTAATTAAATAATTAATGGGTATTAAGGTCGGTCTTAGTAAATTGCTATATAAAGTCTAAGACCAGAACCAGTATTTTAAATTTATTTTATAACTCGGCTCCTAATTGTCACAAAATTTAAAAATTGGTACCTATGGATAGCCCTCGGCCCTACCTAATACACCGTGTCCATAACAATGTGGTAATTAAATATTTACTGGGCGTTAGGGTCGGTCTTAGTAAATTGCTATATAAAGTCTATATAAAATTTTACGAATTTAAAAAAAAAATTCCTACCGTCAAAAATAGCGACGCCTAGACCACCACACCTGTTCTGACGTTAAATCCTACTTGCACACACGTGTGGGAATAGATTAGATATCATCTAGAGATAGAATTCCTAATTATTTAATTAAAATAGAGACTCTAGATTTAATAGTTGTGTCATAGTTACATTAAGTCGAATTAGCGAAGCGGAGGCGGGAACTAGATTCTAGATCTAACACTTCGATTGCGATGAAAAAAAAATAGCTTTATTTTAAGGCCGACAAGGCAAATACGGTTTAATTAATATTAAAGAAATAAGTCCGAACACCTACCTTAAGCGAATCATCTACACAACACATGACTAGAAATAATACACGTCCACACGAAGAGCGATTGAAACGGTGACTGCAACGGTGAAAACTTGTACGACGGAAACATGGCGCCTAGGTTATGCCTACTTCCGGTCTGATGAAAATTTTTAATTCATTTTAAATTTTGCGCTCTATTTCGTCCGCGCTTGTCCACTTAAACTCTACAGAAAAGATAGTCTATATAAAAATAATTCCTAGAAGACAATTTTATGAGAGATCACCCACATTTATTTACCCTGCCTGTCTACCTTAGGGTTAGAGTTTGAATTTTTCTAGATTCAAGCCAAATATGCCGTGTCGATTAAACGACGACGTACATAACAGAGCGAAGACAATGAATGGTTCCTTAATTAACTATAATTACGGTCCTAATACAACTACAATTCACCATAGTACTAATATGTATGTGTATTGTTG
This sequence comes from Physella acuta, assembly GCF_028476545.2. Classification (NCBI taxonomy): domain Eukaryota; kingdom Metazoa; phylum Mollusca; class Gastropoda; family Physidae; genus Physella; species Physella acuta. The sequence continues at coordinate 14,499 of NW_026734228.1, forward strand.
TTTTGGGAGTTCTGTCATTACATTTTAAATTATAAAAAAAACGGGTTTACGATACACTTCATTACGCCGCCGATCGTGGTTTTAGATTTAAATTTGGTCGGATTCGGTTTATTATTAATTTATATAATACTTTATACATACTTTAATTCATTAAATACATTTATCTATGTATTTATTTCATTAGTTAAGTATTTGTTTAACTAAAAATTATCAATTTAAGGCATAACAATTACAGAAAACGATTGTATTTGAGATAAGTCTTATCGAACCATTTAGTAGCTGGGTCGGTTTATTATTAATTTATCTAATACTTTATACATACTTTCACTCATTAATTACATGTATATATGCATTCATTAAATCATTTAAGTATTTATTTCATCAAAAAGTATCGATTGAAGGCATAACACTGATAGAAAACGATTGTATTTGAGATAAGTCTTATCGAACCATTTAGTAGCTGGTTCGCGGGTCGGTTTTATTCCTTAACTCTAGATTTAAG
>NW_026734228.1:25000-27534 GCF_028476545.2 Physella acuta
CACGTCCACACGAAGAGCGATTGAAACGGTGACTGCAACGGTGAAAACTTGTACGACGGAAACATGGCGCCTAGGTTATGCCTACTTCCGGTCTGATGAAAATTTTTAATTCATTTTAAATTTTGCGCTCTATTTCGTCCGCGCTTGTCCACTTAAACTCTACAGAAAAGATAGTCTATATAAAAATAATTCCTAGAAGACAATTTTATGAGAGATCACCCACATTTATTTACCCTGCCTGTCTACCTTAGGGTTAGAGTTTGAATTTTTCTAGATTCAAGCCAAATATGCCGTGTCGATTAAACGACGACGTACATAACAGAGCGAAGACAATGAATGGTTCCTTAATTAACTATAATTACGGTCCTAATACAACTACAATTCACCATAGTACTAATATGTATGTGTATTGTTGTTTTGGGAGTTCTGTCATTACATTTTAAATTATAAAAAAAACGGGTTTACGATACACTTCATTACGCCGCCGATCGTGGTTTTAGATTTAAATTTGGTCGGATTCGGTTTATTATTAATTTATATAATACTTTATACATACTTTAATTCATTAAATACATTTATCTATGTATTTATTTCATTAGTTAAGTATTTGTTTAACTAAAAATTATCAATTTAAGGCATAACAATTACAGAAAACGATTGTATTTGAGATAAGTCTTATCGAACCATTTAGTAGCTGGGTCGGTTTATTATTAATTTATCTAATACTTTATACATACTTTCACTCATTAATTACATGTATATATGCATTCATTAAATCATTTAAGTATTTATTTCATCAAAAAGTATCGATTGAAGGCATAACACTGATAGAAAACGATTGTATTTGAGATAAGTCTTATCGAACCATTTAGTAGCTGGTTCGCGGGTCGGTTTTATTCCTTAACTCTAGATTTAAGTCTATCGTGTTTAATTTCAATTTAATTTATCACAACTTTTAGATTTTGTACTAGATTAAGCTACATTGAAGCTTATTTTTCACTATTTAATCAATAGAGGATATTATATAATATTTTTAAGTCTAATATTACGCAGCCGTTTGTTAAATCTAGTTTTACAACGACGACTCGCGCGATTTCGGTTTGGTTTTAAAACTTAAGTTCATTGATTCTTAAAATATATATTCCAGTTAGAATAGAACTGAATACGTACCACATGATGTATACACACGTTTGGGTTATTTATTTATTTTAAATTTAGTTTATTATGACCGATCGTAATTAACTTTGGCGATACCGGGCTGATATGTCTTATCGACCGGAAAACTACTGTCCCTTCGGTCGACTAGTTGGTCTTAGACGGCATTACCGAGGTTTGAAAAACTCTTACACCGTGTTTTTATTTTCACATAGATCCTATATTTTGATACCAGTCATTCGTTTAAGTTTAAATTAGAAAACGTGAAATGTAGTTTATTGGAAACACTAATGTTTTTAATTTTGTACAAAATAAATTTTTATTCGTTTCAGGTAAACGGCGGGATGAGAAAAATCTGCTTTCTACAACACATACATTGGTTAAGAATATAAAGTGAAATATAGTTGTACAAACACCGTCTCTACTTAGCAGCTTAGCCTCTACGGCAATGCCGCGTCTTTACACTGGGCGAGCTTGAGACTGGAAAACTCTCGATCACTCTACGCGGGAATGCCGCTAAGTCGAGGCGGTCTGATCGGCAACCCATCAAACTTCAGCTCATCTATTTTTTTTTTATTTTTCACAATTTTTTTAAAATTCGGGTAAACGGCGGGATGAACTCAACCAAATTTTTCAATTGGGTTTTTAATATCCACGTACATTCAGCGCAAAGTGAAATGTAGTTTTAATGTATTTAAACATAGAACAACCACCGTCATTCGCCAGCTCTGTTAGACTAACGACTCGCCGCTTCGCATCCTCGGTGGAACGGGCGACCTCTCGATCACTTGCGGCCACAGTACGGCAATGCCGCAAAATAAAGTCGGTTTGATCGGTGAACTGCCACTCGCACGATGAAACTTTGAGACATTTTTTTTCGGACTTTGAAAATTTTCAAAGTCCGACCGAATGACGAAAAGTGAAATGTAGTGCAAAACTTTGAATAAAAAAAAAAAGAAACAGGCGCATGAGACGACACGTCGTCCCATGCCATTGCCTGTCTCTCTTCGATGGACGACGGCGACGCAGCGCTTTTCCAGTCACTCAGTGGTGGGTCACCGGGCGAATTGAGTACCCACTGCCAAAAGTAAGCCTTGTCCCGAATGTGTTGATAGCCCGAGGCGGGATTCGAACCCGCATCACTGAGAGGAAAAGACGCGGCATCGCCACATCGCCATCGTGCGAGGAGTTGAGATGCCTTCGACTTGCTGCAGAAAGCAGCAACGGAGATGGTCGCCCGTCTAGTGCGGACAAATCTCCTGGTCAAAGGCTGAGTCTCAACAGATCGCAGTGAGGTGGCTGCTCTACTGATTACGACACCCCGACCGAGAACTAAGTCGTCTACAAATGATTTAACACCTCCACGCCGCATGGGATGA
>NW_026734229.1:0-21879 GCF_028476545.2 Physella acuta
CTTCGGCGGTTAAACTCAACCCAGGACCACCCATTTGTTCTACCCATCCGGCCCTTATTAGGGCCACCCATACGTTTCCGAATTAGCTCGAGTGGTTGTAACCCCTACACGAATGTTTTCCATACCTACCCCTTACTTACTGAGTTACTTCTTCCTCCTTATTACTTAGGTTTGATTGTACAATTATTTGGTTGTAGCCTACTTAGTTTATTTATTTAATTTGGGCAGAGTGGTCATCTTTCCTTTGGTTTTTAAGGGGTTTGTTTCCATGGGTGGGGAGGGTCGAGGTAGCCTACCGTGAAGGCACAAAAGAAACAAACAAAAAATATTTCGATATTACAAAAGTGTTCACAGGTATGTGGTGAACTTAGGAAAGAGTACAGGTGGTAAGAATAGGTGTCCAGTGGGGTAAAAACAAAAGACAAAAGATGAAAAAAAGTCTACAACACGTGGTGTTCCCAAGCGGTCACCCATCTAAGTACTAACCACGCCCGACGTTGCTTGACTGCGGTGATCGGACGAGAACCGGTATTTTCAACGTGGTATGGCCGTAGACATCGGTGTGAGAAAATTGGGGCTTATAAATATACTCAAACGAAATCAGCAGTTATTCGTCCTTTTCTGGCTACAATAATGATTTCACTGCTTTCCTCATATTATTTCAATAATAAAAAACGCCCTAAATCGCCACAAAAGCGAAACATTGTTTTAATATCGAATACTATGTGCCTTTTTTTCCCTCTACAGCCATTGGTCGCTATTTTTAACCTGAGGCGGTAACCACCGGTAGACTTCCCTGAGCTACTAATTTTCGAGCATCGCGCGTTGTAAAATACAAAATAAATACATTTTCCCCATTTTCCTTGACTAAAATCAGAAAACCAGGTGCCCCCTGCATCCGACCTGTCCTTTAACTATCGCTTTCATGTGAAATGATCTATCGGAAAGGCGATACTTTAACTTTTTTGGGTCTCCCGCTCACTCACTCCTTCCGAAACATTCTGCACGAATTCATTCAATTTTAATCCAACTCATCACATAGATCTAGATCTAGCCGCCTACAAGTCTACTAATTTAATGTTTGAGAAATAGTTCAATGCTTTTCATTTATTAATTATTCTTTTAACCTTTTCCCACGACAACTGGCACATTTATTTTCAGTCTATTAATATTCTGGCTTTATTTTAAAACACGCAACTAGGCGTCGATCTAGAATTCTAGATCTAACGCTCTAGCTTAACTAAAATAATATAAACAGGAGGGTGGATCTATTCAAAATACTGTTTCAAAAATTACAATAATAATTTCACGGTGAAAAAAAAAAGGCAGGCGATCCATGGTAAATTAAATGCTAATTAAGGATGTTGCTTAAAAGGTTAGGTTGGCCTGGGACGCCAGTATTTCTCTAGAGTCTAGATCTAGAATTTCTAGATTCTGTAGGAATGAGTAGCCTAGGTATTAATAATTGAATGCATTAGTAATTATTAGTAGCTAACATAAGATTTAGTTCAGTAAAAACTAATAGATCTAGATTTTAGGTCCAATGTTGGCTATCAGACTTGATGCTTGATTGTAATGATTATTAGGTTTGAGCAATTAATTTTTTTAAACATTTTTTTAATTATTAGTATTAGTGAGAAGTCATCATTAGTGGGAGTAAATTTACTTCTTTCCAGTCTGGTTCTGGGTTTCCTTGTAGCCTATATAATCTAGATCTAGTTGGTGATAATATTAATAAATATTGTTTCCCATTTTAAATACTCAGGCGGTTTGTTTGAAAGTCTGACCGCAGCTCCATATTCATTGACTGTCGAAGCACCGCATAAAATGAATTAGCTTATATCCAGGGCTGGCCTGGTCTGCCTGTTATTGTGACTGAATTGTCCTACAGACAAGACCTGAAGAAGCTCTCGTTAAGTAATAAGTGTACAGCTTGCTTTTAGCCTGGCGCGGGGATCTTTCACCGGCCACTTTAACATTCTGCGACAGGGCAGGCCTTTACTTTAAGCTTTAATCTTAGCTGGTTCCGCTTTAACACAGGGTATTCTTTTGTCTTTAAGTATACCGCTTTCTTTTATCAGCCTGTAAACCCTGTGTCGGCTACCGGTATCTCATCCGCCAGGGCAAAACAATTTCCAGTTTTTAAATTAAGCTGGTGTCATTTTTAAAACCAATGATTAGGATTTTGGCACAATGCTTATTTTTCTATATACACAAGATGAATTTCACATCATTTTCTGATTTCAGTTTAAGTTTGAAAGCATGTAAAATGTCAATTTGTCCTGCTATGTGATTTTTCTTCATTTATTTTTTGCTAACCCATGGCATCACATTATGAAGGCTCTACTAATATCTTTAGGCTGGGGCCAGTACCTTAACCGACTGTCGTCAAATGAAAAAACTGACAGAAGAGCGCAATTTAATACACACAACAGATATATATGTATCCGAACAAACAAATAAATATATTGGAACATATATACATACCTTTATATATACACACTGATATATACATATATATATATATTTACATAATAAATACATTATATATGAATATATCTATATATATAATTTATTTATTTATACATATATATATATATATATATATATATATTTGTATTATATCCTTATATATTATGAATATATATATTAATTCTTATATGATATATATTTGTAAATATAAATTATATATATGTGTGTATATATATATCCTTCTGTTTGCTGGGGTAGAAAAAAAAAACTTATAATTATAATATTCTGAAGGATATTATTTTACTTGAGCGTCTTTCGTCTACACTCAAATATATATATTTGAATATACATTCAAATATATATTCAATGAATATACATTTAGACACACATGTAAATATATATATATATATATATATATATATATATATATATATATATATATATATATATATATATATATATACACAAAACATGCATATATATACATACGTATATATAGACATATATACAATATTCGTCTATTCAATATTTTTACATATATATATATATATATATATATATATATATATATATATATATATATATATATATATATATATATATATATATATATTTATATATATATATATATATATTTATATATATTAAAAAAAATATACATATATGAAATACTTTTTACACATATTTATTTATGTTTCTATAATATATGGAAGGATATTAATTTACTCAAGTGTCTGCCTTGGGTGTTTATATAAAAAGAGAAGGGTTGAACTAATGAGAGGAATAAAAAAAATCTTTATATTCAATCTTATTTATTTATTTTGTATATGTTATAGACTGGCATACATTTTTTTCTCTCTGGTTTATGTGAAAGGAGCTTGCAGGGATTCAAATTATTATTTTTTGCATTGAAATTCATTCTTTATTAATCACAGCTATGTTGCAGGCATATAAATACTTCCCTTTGGGCTCAAGTTGCTTTGAAAGAATCCTTGTCAGTATAGAACTAGTACCAGGACCATAAATGTATGCCCCAGGGCAAATGTTAAGAAAACCTCATCATTTTACAACTCCAACTGACCAAGGACTTAAGAAATGATGCTTCTGCGCAAACTTTCTCGTCAGCCGGTAAGAGATCAACCTCCTTTTGATTGTTTAAATTTTAATCTGTGCTGAAATCATTGTGCGGGCTGGCAAAGAAAACCATGAACTTCTTGAAAGCTGTGTACTTGAGCTCATGTTATTTTTTATTTTCTGTAATTTGAAAAAAAAAAAAGTATATATATGATAATAAAAAAAAAAGTTCAGAGTATTTAATTGTTGTTTTGTCTTGTTAAAGAGAATGTATGTTGTGCAGAAGTGTAACCAACTCATTTTCAAGCCAGGACTAGCAAAAGACAAAACAAAAAGAATCATATGATATGATGGTAGTAGGAAAAAAATAAATCAGTGAACAAATGGTGGCAGATGCATGCCTTAGCAATCTGACATGGTAGCTTTAATGAAAGAAAAACAAAAATAATAAAAACACCAAAAGCCACATTCACACAGTTATGTTCAACATATATAATGAAGACAGAAAAAAACCAACCCACCAGAATGGATGTATTGTAATGAAAATGGCAGTTAGCACTGGTGATAAGAATCAAAGTGTTGGCTAATAATTCCTATTACAACAGCCAGCCTTATAATCTGAATTAAAACTATTAAATCCCATTCATCCCTTGGATCTATGCCAAACAACACACAATAAATGATATGCATAGAGGTGTGCTGATGCCCTGTGTGAGATGCAGAATGAAATAGTGTTTTTTAAAAAAAGGAGCCACCCAGTAATAAGTATGTGGCCTTTTTATGTCTAGTTTAAAGGATAGAATTAGCATGAAATGTGTTAAGAGAATAGTGTGTGCAGTTGTTGGGATAGGCATATTACTATGCAGGCCTATGTATGTATGTATATCTATCTCTACTTATTAAAGAAAAGAATGACTAAACAAAAAACAACTGTAACATGGCAGCTACACAGAGTGGGTGGGTAGGTGGATAAGGGAGGGAAAACTCGTTCAATGTAAACCAAACCGAGCTAATTGGGAATGGGTGGAGGCCCTGAAAAGGGCCGAGTAGTAGAGCCACACAACAAGCAAGCCAGGTGGTTGTTTGCTGTTGTGTTTATTTGCTGGTGGTGTACTTGGTGACAGCCTTGGTGCCTTCACTGACGGCGTGTTTGGCCAGCTCACCGGGCAGGAGGAGACGGACAGCGGTCTGGATCTCCCTGGAGGTGATGGTGCTGCGCTTGTTGTAGTGGGCAAGACGGCTGGCTTCAGCTGAAATGCGCTCAAAGATGTCGTTGACGAAGGAGTTCATGATGGACATGGCCTTGGAGGAAATGCCAGTGTCAGGGTGCACCTGCTTCAAGACTTTGTAAATGTAGATGCTGTAGCTTTCCTTTCTCCTCCTCTTCTTTTTCTTGTCACCGGTGCGTACGGCTTTAGCCTTACCGGCCTTCTTGGCTCCCTTGGAAGAAACTTTAGGTGGCATGTTGTTTTCTTTTCAACGGCTTGAACAGAAATGAGGCGAACCCACCGCCGGCCGCCCTTTTATATGAAACGGCGAGGAAATTTGGAGAGTACGAGTACGAGTACGAACGCCAAGCCGCTACGCAGCCAATCAGAACGCTCGCTTGGTGACGAACGGATTTCCTCGCCGTTTCGTATAAAAGGGCCGATCTCGCCGTTAAGTCTTCATTCATAGCCTACAGCCGCAATCGCTGTGTCGCTATACTCTTCTCGCTCCTAACCAACTCACAATGTCCGGACGTGGTAAAGGCGGTAAAGTCAAGGGAAAGTCCAAGTCTCGCTCCTCCAGGGCAGGCCTTCAATTCCCAGTCGGACGTATTCATCGTCTGTTGAGGAAAGGAAACTATGCTGAGCGTGTCGGTGCTGGTGCCCCAGTCTACCTAGCCGCCGTCCTCGAGTATTTGGCCGCTGAAGTGCTCGAGTTGGCCGGCAACGCTGCCAGAGACAACAAGAAGACAAGAATCATTCCTCGTCACCTCCAGCTGGCCATCCGTAACGACGAAGAGTTGAACAAACTTTTGTCGGGTGTCACCATCGCCCAGGGTGGTGTCCTCCCCAACATCCAGGCCGTGCTTCTGCCCAAGAAGTCACAGAAGACACCCGGTGGCAAGAGCTAAACAGTGTCACCCTGCTGCCCACTGTCCACCTAGCCTACTACTGTCCTTTTCAGGACAACCAAAGTTTACCCAATTAGCTTTCGTTGTGTGTCAATGAACAAAAATCGAGTTTTCCAACCCTACCCTACCCTACTTGTTTCAAACTGTATTAATAACGCATCAATATGTCACTCACTAGCAGTATGAGATCATTATTATAGATGTATAATACTTACACTGGTTTACACGAGCAGAACAGGGAGGGGGGCGGTCATATTAATAGTAGTAACTGGACATATTTTAGGGGTATTCGCTCATAGATACAAATGTAAATAGAATCTTTTTTTCTTTAAATGTGCTCCGTTTAACCCTTGTCTACAAGAAATAAGGGTGGTCGTTATTTTAAAATTCTATTCTTTAACCCACCGCTAGTCTACCATTTTTATTTTATATCTTCTTGTTTTTAAAAACAAATATGTTTGATTACAATCCTTCCCCCTCATTTATTTACACACTATTATTACCGCCGATCGAGCGGGCGAATTGGGTAAGAATTGGGTCAGAATATCTACATAGGTCTATAGACTAGGTCTAGATCTAGATTGTTTCATGCAGTCTATGTTGGGTTCTTTTCTAATCACTCACACACATTCATAATTCATTGAAGAGGACAGAAGCAAACACACCGTTACCCATGACAAGCGGCACAACCAAGGATTTCATTTGAACGAAGAATATTTTGTGTTATCGGCCCTGTCTGCTATTAATAGATCGCTCGGCTGGATACCGAGCGATCTAAAAATAATCTGCTAGGTATGTCGACGCTGTCTCAACGTTGTGTGGCTGCTTCTGGCCAATCAGCGTTGTTAAACTCGTACTCGTCCAATGGGAGAGCTTCGTTGCGCTAAGGGTTTGGCGGACGGTTATAAAAGGACCAGCAGCGCTGGGCTGCCACATTTCTTAAACTGACTATCATCCAGTTGAGATACCGCCATGGCCAGAACAAAACAAACCGCCCGTAAATCCACCGGAGGCAAAGCCCCACGTAAACAGCTGGCCACCAAAGCCGCCAGAAAGTCAGCACCAGCCACCGGCGGTGTTAAGAAGCCCCATCGTTACAGGCCTGGAACCGTCGCCCTGAGAGAAATCCGTCGTTACCAGAAGAGCACTGAGCTGCTCATTCGCAAGCTGCCATTCCAGCGCCTGGTCAGAGAAATCGCCCAGGACTTCAAGACTGACCTTCGCTTCCAGAGCTCCGCTGTCATGGCCCTGCAGGAGGCTAGCGAGGCTTACCTCGTCGGTCTGTTTGAAGACACCAACCTGTGCGCCATCCACGCCAAGCGTGTCACCATCATGCCCAAGGACATCCAGCTAGCCAGACGTCAAACCACCACCCCCTGTCCTCAACCAAGGTCCTTTTTAGGACCACCTGACAACGTTCAGATTAGCAGTGAAGGTCCCCCACCTCACGAGTTTCCACCCACCCACCCACTACACCCCCTGCCCATGTCTGCCACTCTACTACTACTACTACATCTATTAGTATTATTCTGGGGGATGCGGGAGATAGGTTCTATTCATTTATCTCTTTAATTCAACTCACACATCACATTGCTATTTGAATTCGTGTATGCATGCTGTTGATATTGTTTTATTTATCTCAAATGTGAAGAAAGGAGAGAATAAATTTTATATTTTTCTTTCACCCACCCACCCACCACCCTATCCATTGCTTTTTAAAATATATAAAAAAGAAAAACCCTTTAGGGTTAGAGCTAGATATCTAGATCTTAATCGGAGAGCAGAAATTATTCTTAACGACTACACGCCATAGATTATTTAATTATTAGAAGCCTAACTAACCTATTCGTTTCACGATGTAAACAAACCACTGCGAGTACGGAGCGGAGTACGAGAATATTATTTCGTTCGTACTCGACCAATCAGCGTTCGAGATTCTCTCGTACTCGCATAATGAGCTCGCTCGTACTCGCATAATTAGGTGTAGGGAAATATTTCAGTTTTATTCGCACAAAACGGTGAAAATAACGTCTAATACCATATTTTAACATGACAAACGTGGATCTTTTCTATGCCTACACGTGTGGGCAATGAAACTCTTTATTTTTTATCCAAGGGTCGCATAGCAGAATAGGTGAAAAAATGACTTTGAAAACGACACCGTTAGCCGACAAGCCAGCAACATTCCAGTCGACACGGCAAGCTGCTTTTTCATTGGCTGGCTCATTCGCCGACCGCTTTTGGTTGGGCGGTGTCCGCCATATTGAACGAACTCGAGCCCAGGACCGTATATAAGGAGCGAGTTTCTCTGCAGACGGCGTTTTTCGAACACTCGTTCATCAACAAAGAAAAAAAATTCAATATGTCTGGCCGAGGCAAGGGTGGTAAGGGACTCGGCAAAGGAGGCGCCAAGCGTCACAGGAAGGTGTTGCGTGATAACATCCAAGGTATCACCAAGCCAGCCATCCGTCGTCTTGCTCGCAGAGGTGGTGTCAAACGTATCTCTGGTCTGATCTACGAAGAAACCAGAGGTGTCCTCAAGGTGTTCCTTGAAAATGTCATCCGTGATGCCGTCACCTACACTGAGCACGCCAAGAGGAAGACCGTCACTGCTATGGATGTCGTCTATGCTCTGAAACGTCAAGGTCGCACCCTGTACGGCTTCGGCGGTTAAACTCAACCCAGGACCACCCATTTGTTCTACCCATCCGGCCCTTATTAGGGCCACCCATACGTTTCCGAATTAGCTCGAGTGGTTGTAACCCCTACACGAATGTTTTCCATACCTACCCCTTACTTACTGAGTTACTTCTTCCTCCTTATTACTTAGGTTTGATTGTACAATTATTTGGTTGTAGCCTACTTAGTTTATTTATTTAATTTGGGCAGAGTGGTCATCTTTCCTTTGGTTTTTAAGGGGTTTGTTTCCATGGGTGGGGAGGGTCGAGGTAGCCTACCGTGAAGGCACAAAAGAAACAAACAAAAAATATTTCGATATTACAAAAGTGTTCACAGGTATGTGGTGAACTTAGGAAAGAGTACAGGTGGTAAGAATAGGTGTCCAGTGGGGTAAAAACAAAAGACAAAAGATGAAAAAAAGTCTACAACACGTGGTGTTCCCAAGCGGTCACCCATCTAAGTACTAACCACGCCCGACGTTGCTTGACTGCGGTGATCGGACGAGAACCGGTATTTTCAACGTGGTATGGCCGTAGACATCGGTGTGAGAAAATTGGGGCTTATAAATATACTCAAACGAAATCAGCAGTTATTCGTCCTTTTCTGGCTACAATAATGATTTCACTGCTTTCCTCATATTATTTCAATAATAAAAAACGCCCTAAATCGCCACAAAAGCGAAACATTGTTTTAATATCGAATACTATGTGCCTTTTTTTCCCTCTACAGCCATTGGTCGCTATTTTTAACCTGAGGCGGTAACCACCGGTAGACTTCCCTGAGCTACTAATTTTCGAGCATCGCGCGTTGTAAAATACAAAATAAATACATTTTCCCCATTTTCCTTGACTAAAATCAGAAAACCAGGTGCCCCCTGCATCCGACCTGTCCTTTAACTATCGCTTTCATGTGAAATGATCTATCGGAAAGGCGATACTTTAACTTTTTTGGGTCTCCCGCTCACTCACTCCTTCCGAAACATTCTGCACGAATTCATTCAATTTTAATCCAACTCATCACATAGATCTAGATCTAGCCGCCTACAAGTCTACTAATTTAATGTTTGAGAAATAGTTCAATGCTTTTCATTTATTAATTATTCTTTTAACCTTTTCCCACGACAACTGGCACATTTATTTTCAGTCTATTAATATTCTGGCTTTATTTTAAAACACGCAACTAGGCGTCGATCTAGAATTCTAGATCTAACGCTCTAGCTTAACTAAAATAATATAAACAGGAGGGTGGATCTATTCAAAATACTGTTTCAAAAATTACAATAATAATTTCACGGTGAAAAAAAAAAGGCAGGCGATCCATGGTAAATTAAATGCTAATTAAGGATGTTGCTTAAAAGGTTAGGTTGGCCTGGGACGCCAGTATTTCTCTAGAGTCTAGATCTAGAATTTCTAGATTCTGTAGGAATGAGTAGCCTAGGTATTAATAATTGAATGCATTAGTAATTATTAGTAGCTAACATAAGATTTAGTTCAGTAAAAACTAATAGATCTAGATTTTAGGTCCAATGTTGGCTATCAGACTTGATGCTTGATTGTAATGATTATTAGGTTTGAGCAATTAATTTTTTTAAACATTTTTTTAATTATTAGTATTAGTGAGAAGTCATCATTAGTGGGAGTAAATTTACTTCTTTCCAGTCTGGTTCTGGGTTTCCTTGTAGCCTATATAATCTAGATCTAGTTGGTGATAATATTAATAAATATTGTTTCCCATTTTAAATACTCAGGCGGTTTGTTTGAAAGTCTGACCGCAGCTCCATATTCATTGACTGTCGAAGCACCGCATAAAATGAATTAGCTTATATCCAGGGCTGGCCTGGTCTGCCTGTTATTGTGACTGAATTGTCCTACAGACAAGACCTGAAGAAGCTCTCGTTAAGTAATAAGTGTACAGCTTGCTTTTAGCCTGGCGCGGGGATCTTTCACCGGCCACTTTAACATTCTGCGACAGGGCAGGCCTTTACTTTAAGCTTTAATCTTAGCTGGTTCCGCTTTAACACAGGGTATTCTTTTGTCTTTAAGTATACCGCTTTCTTTTATCAGCCTGTAAACCCTGTGTCGGCTACCGGTATCTCATCCGCCAGGGCAAAACAATTTCCAGTTTTTAAATTAAGCTGGTGTCATTTTTAAAACCAATGATTAGGATTTTGGCACAATGCTTATTTTTCTATATACACAAGATGAATTTCACATCATTTTCTGATTTCAGTTTAAGTTTGAAAGCATGTAAAATGTCAATTTGTCCTGCTATGTGATTTTTCTTCATTTATTTTTTGCTAACCCATGGCATCACATTATGAAGGCTCTACTAATATCTTTAGGCTGGGGCCAGTACCTTAACCGACTGTCGTCAAATGAAAAAACTGACAGAAGAGCGCAATTTAATACACACAACAGATATATATGTATCCGAACAAACAAATAAATATATTGGAACATATATACATACCTTTATATATACACACTGATATATACATATATATATATATTTACATAATAAATACATTATATATGAATATATCTATATATATAATTTATTTATTTATACATATATATATATATATATATATATATATATTTGTATTATATCCTTATATATTATGAATATATATATTAATTCTTATATGATATATATTTGTAAATATAAATTATATATATGTGTGTATATATATATCCTTCTGTTTGCTGGGGTAGAAAAAAAAAACTTATAATTATAATATTCTGAAGGATATTATTTTACTTGAGCGTCTTTCGTCTACACTCAAATATATATATTTGAATATACATTCAAATATATATTCAATGAATATACATTTAGACACACATGTAAATATATATATATATATATATATATATATATATATATATATATATATATATATATATATATATATACACAAAACATGCATATATATACATACGTATATATAGACATATATACAATATTCGTCTATTCAATATTTTTACATTATATATATATATATATATATATATATATATATATATATATATATATATATATATATATATATATATATATATTTATATATATATATATATATATTTATATATATTAAAAAAAATATACATATATGAAATACTTTTTACACATATTTATTTATGTTTCTATAATATATGGAAGGATATTAATTTACTCAAGTGTCTGCCTTGGGTGTTTATATAAAAAGAGAAGGGTTGAACTAATGAGAGGAATAAAAAAAATCTTTATATTCAATCTTATTTATTTATTTTGTATATGTTATAGACTGGCATACATTTTTTTCTCTCTGGTTTATGTGAAAGGAGCTTGCAGGGATTCAAATTATTATTTTTTGCATTGAAATTCATTCTTTATTAATCACAGCTATGTTGCAGGCATATAAATACTTCCCTTTGGGCTCAAGTTGCTTTGAAAGAATCCTTGTCAGTATAGAACTAGTACCAGGACCATAAATGTATGCCCCAGGGCAAATGTTAAGAAAACCTCATCATTTTACAACTCCAACTGACCAAGGACTTAAGAAATGATGCTTCTGCGCAAACTTTCTCGTCAGCCGGTAAGAGATCAACCTCCTTTTGATTGTTTAAATTTTAATCTGTGCTGAAATCATTGTGCGGGCTGGCAAAGAAAACCATGAACTTCTTGAAAGCTGTGTACTTGAGCTCATGTTATTTTTTATTTTCTGTAATTTGAAAAAAAAAAAAGTATATATATGATAATAAAAAAAAAAGTTCAGAGTATTTAATTGTTGTTTTGTCTTGTTAAAGAGAATGTATGTTGTGCAGAAGTGTAACCAACTCATTTTCAAGCCAGGACTAGCAAAAGACAAAACAAAAAGAATCATATGATATGATGGTAGTAGGAAAAAAATAAATCAGTGAACAAATGGTGGCAGATGCATGCCTTAGCAATCTGACATGGTAGCTTTAATGAAAGAAAAACAAAAATAATAAAAACACCAAAAGCCACATTCACACAGTTATGTTCAACATATATAATGAAGACAGAAAAAAACCAACCCACCAGAATGGATGTATTGTAATGAAAATGGCAGTTAGCACTGGTGATAAGAATCAAAGTGTTGGCTAATAATTCCTATTACAACAGCCAGCCTTATAATCTGAATTAAAACTATTAAATCCCATTCATCCCTTGGATCTATGCCAAACAACACACAATAAATGATATGCATAGAGGTGTGCTGATGCCCTGTGTGAGATGCAGAATGAAATAGTGTTTTTTAAAAAAAGGAGCCACCCAGTAATAAGTATGTGGCCTTTTTATGTCTAGTTTAAAGGATAGAATTAGCATGAAATGTGTTAAGAGAATAGTGTGTGCAGTTGTTGGGATAGGCATATTACTATGCAGGCCTATGTATGTATGTATATCTATCTCTACTTATTAAAGAAAAGAATGACTAAACAAAAAACAACTGTAACATGGCAGCTACACAGAGTGGGTGGGTAGGTGGATAAGGGAGGGAAAACTCGTTCAATGTAAACCAAACCGAGCTAATTGGGAATGGGTGGAGGCCCTGAAAAGGGCCGAGTAGTAGAGCCACACAACAAGCAAGCCAGGTGGTTGTTTGCTGTTGTGTTTATTTGCTGGTGGTGTACTTGGTGACAGCCTTGGTGCCTTCACTGACGGCGTGTTTGGCCAGCTCACCGGGCAGGAGGAGACGGACAGCGGTCTGGATCTCCCTGGAGGTGATGGTGCTGCGCTTGTTGTAGTGGGCAAGACGGCTGGCTTCAGCTGAAATGCGCTCAAAGATGTCGTTGACGAAGGAGTTCATGATGGACATGGCCTTGGAGGAAATGCCAGTGTCAGGGTGCACCTGCTTCAAGACTTTGTAAATGTAGATGCTGTAGCTTTCCTTTCTCCTCCTCTTCTTTTTCTTGTCACCGGTGCGTACGGCTTTAGCCTTACCGGCCTTCTTGGCTCCCTTGGAAGAAACTTTAGGTGGCATGTTGTTTTCTTTTCAACGGCTTGAACAGAAATGAGGCGAACCCACCGCCGGCCGCCCTTTTATATGAAACGGCGAGGAAATTTGGAGAGTACGAGTACGAGTACGAACGCCAAGCCGCTACGCAGCCAATCAGAACGCTCGCTTGGTGACGAACGGATTTCCTCGCCGTTTCGTATAAAAGGGCCGATCTCGCCGTTAAGTCTTCATTCATAGCCTACAGCCGCAATCGCTGTGTCGCTATACTCTTCTCGCTCCTAACCAACTCACAATGTCCGGACGTGGTAAAGGCGGTAAAGTCAAGGGAAAGTCCAAGTCTCGCTCCTCCAGGGCAGGCCTTCAATTCCCAGTCGGACGTATTCATCGTCTGTTGAGGAAAGGAAACTATGCTGAGCGTGTCGGTGCTGGTGCCCCAGTCTACCTAGCCGCCGTCCTCGAGTATTTGGCCGCTGAAGTGCTCGAGTTGGCCGGCAACGCTGCCAGAGACAACAAGAAGACAAGAATCATTCCTCGTCACCTCCAGCTGGCCATCCGTAACGACGAAGAGTTGAACAAACTTTTGTCGGGTGTCACCATCGCCCAGGGTGGTGTCCTCCCCAACATCCAGGCCGTGCTTCTGCCCAAGAAGTCACAGAAGACACCCGGTGGCAAGAGCTAAACAGTGTCACCCTGCTGCCCACTGTCCACCTAGCCTACTACTGTCCTTTTCAGGACAACCAAAGTTTACCCAATTAGCTTTCGTTGTGTGTCAATGAACAAAAATCGAGTTTTCCAACCCTACCCTACCCTACTTGTTTCAAACTGTATTAATAACGCATCAATATGTCACTCACTAGCAGTATGAGATCATTATTATAGATGTATAATACTTACACTGGTTTACACGAGCAGAACAGGGAGGGGGGCGGTCATATTAATAGTAGTAACTGGACATATTTTAGGGGTATTCGCTCATAGATACAAATGTAAATAGAATCTTTTTTTCTTTAAATGTGCTCCGTTTAACCCTTGTCTACAAGAAATAAGGGTGGTCGTTATTTTAAAATTCTATTCTTTAACCCACCGCTAGTCTACCATTTTTATTTTATATCTTCTTGTTTTTAAAAACAAATATGTTTGATTACAATCCTTCCCCCTCATTTATTTACACACTATTATTACCGCCGATCGAGCGGGCGAATTGGGTAAGAATTGGGTCAGAATATCTACATAGGTCTATAGACTAGGTCTAGATCTAGATTGTTTCATGCAGTCTATGTTGGGTTCTTTTCTAATCACTCACACACATTCATAATTCATTGAAGAGGACAGAAGCAAACACACCGTTACCCATGACAAGCGGCACAACCAAGGATTTCATTTGAACGAAGAATATTTTGTGTTATCGGCCCTGTCTGCTATTAATAGATCGCTCGGCTGGATACCGAGCGATCTAAAAATAATCTGCTAGGTATGTCGACGCTGTCTCAACGTTGTGTGGCTGCTTCTGGCCAATCAGCGTTGTTAAACTCGTACTCGTCCAATGGGAGAGCTTCGTTGCGCTAAGGGTTTGGCGGACGGTTATAAAAGGACCAGCAGCGCTGGGCTGCCACATTTCTTAAACTGACTATCATCCAGTTGAGATACCGCCATGGCCAGAACAAAACAAACCGCCCGTAAATCCACCGGAGGCAAAGCCCCACGTAAACAGCTGGCCACCAAAGCCGCCAGAAAGTCAGCACCAGCCACCGGCGGTGTTAAGAAGCCCCATCGTTACAGGCCTGGAACCGTCGCCCTGAGAGAAATCCGTCGTTACCAGAAGAGCACTGAGCTGCTCATTCGCAAGCTGCCATTCCAGCGCCTGGTCAGAGAAATCGCCCAGGACTTCAAGACTGACCTTCGCTTCCAGAGCTCCGCTGTCATGGCCCTGCAGGAGGCTAGCGAGGCTTACCTCGTCGGTCTGTTTGAAGACACCAACCTGTGCGCCATCCACGCCAAGCGTGTCACCATCATGCCCAAGGACATCCAGCTAGCCAGACGTATCCGTGGTGAGCGTGCTTAAGAGGTTTCTTTTAAGCCCAAACCACCACCCCCTGTCCTCAACCAAGGTCCTTTTTAGGACCACCTGACAACGTTCAGATTAGCAGTGAAGGTCCCCCACCTCACGAGTTTCCACCCACCCACCCACTACACCCCCTGCCCATGTCTGCCACTCTACTACTACTACTACATCTATTAGTATTATTCTGGGGGATGCGGGAGATAGGTTCTATTCATTTATCTCTTTAATTCAACTCACACATCACATTGCTATTTGAATTCGTGTATGCATGCTGTTGATATTGTTTTATTTATCTCAAATGTGAAGAAAGGAGAGAATAAATTTTATATTTTTCTTTCACCCACCCACCCACCACCCTATCCATTGCTTTTTAAAATATATAAAAAAGAAAAACCCTTTAGGGTTAGAGCTAGATATCTAGATCTTAATCGGAGAGCAGAAATTATTCTTAACGACTACACGCCATAGATTATTTAATTATTAGAAGCCTAACTAACCTATTCGTTTCACGATGTAAACAAACCACTGCGAGTACGGAGCGGAGTACGAGAATATTATTTCGTTCGTACTCGACCAATCAGCGTTCGAGATTCTCTCGTACTCGCATAATGAGCTCGCTCGTACTCGCATAATTAGGTGTAGGGAAATATTTCAGTTTTATTCGCACAAAACGGTGAAAATAACGTCTAATACCATATTTTAACATGACAAACGTGGATCTTTTCTATGCCTACACGTGTGGGCAATGAAACTCTTTATTTTTTATCCAAGGGTCGCATAGCAGAATAGGTGAAAAAATGACTTTGAAAACGACACCGTTAGCCGACAAGCCAGCAACATTCCAGTCGACACGGCAAGCTGCTTTTTCATTGGCTGGCTCATTCGCCGACCGCTTTTGGTTGGGCGGTGTCCGCCATATTGAACGAACTCGAGCCCAGGACCGTATATAAGGAGCGAGTTTCTCTGCAGACGGCGTTTTTCGAACACTCGTTCATCAACAAAGAAAAAAAATTCAATATGTCTGGCCGAGGCAAGGGTGGTAAGGGACTCGGCAAAGGAGGCGCCAAGCGTCACAGGAAGGTGTTGCGTGATAACATCCAAGGTATCACCAAGCCAGCCATCCGTCGTCTTGCTCGCAGAGGTGGTGTCAAACGTATCTCTGGTCTGATCTACGAAGAAACCAGAGGTGTCCTCAAGGTGTTCCTTGAAAATGTCATCCGTGATGCCGTCACCTACACTGAGCACGCCAAGAGGAAGACCGTCACTGCTATGGATGTCGTCTATGCTCTGAAACGTCAAGGTCGCACCCTGTACGGCTTCGGCGGTTAAACTCAACCCAGGACCACCCATTTGTTCTACCCATCCGGCCCTTATTAGGGCCACCCATACGTTTCCGAATTAGCTCGAGTGGTTGTAACCCCTACACGAATGTTTTCCATACCTACCCCTTACTTACTGAGTTACTTCTTCCTCCTTATTACTTAGGTTTGATTGTACAATTATTTGGTTGTAGCCTACTTAGTTTATTTATTTAATTTGGGCAGAGTGGTCATCTTTCCTTTGGTTTTTAAGGGGTTTGTTTCCATGGGTGGGGAGGGTCGAGGTAGCCTACCGTGAAGGCACAAAAGAAACAAACAAAAAATATTTCGATATTACAAAAGTGTTCACAGGTATGTGGTGAACTTAGGAAAGAGTACAGGTGGTAAGAATAGGTGTCCAGTGGGGTAAAAACAAAAGACAAAAGATGAAAAAAAGTCTACAACACGTGGTGTTCCCAAGCGGTCACCCATCTAAGTACTAACCACGCCCGACGTTGCTTGACTGCGGTGATCGGACGAGAACCGGTATTTTCAACGTGGTATGGCCGTAGACATCGGTGTGAGAAAATTGGGGCTTATAAATATACTCAAACGAAATCAGCAGTTATTCGTCCTTTTCTGGCTACAATAATGATTTCACTGCTTTCCTCATATTATTTCAATAATAAAAAACGCCCTAAATCGCCACAAAAGCGAAACATTGTTTTAATATCGAATACTATGTGCCTTTTTTTCCCTCTACAGCCATTGGTCGCTATTTTTAACCTGAGGCGGTAACCACCGGTAGACTTCCCTGAGCTACTAATTTTCGAGCATCGCGCGTTGTAAAATACAAAATAAATACATTTTCCCCATTTTCCTTGACTAAAATCAGAAAACCAGGTGCCCCCTGCATCCGACCTGTCCTTTAACTATCGCTTTCATGTGAAATGATCTATCGGAAAGGCGATACTTTAACTTTTTTGGGTCTCCCGCTCACTCACTCCTTCCGAAACATTCTGCACGAATTCATTCAATTTTAATCCAACTCATCACATAGATCTAGATCTAGCCGCCTACAAGTCTACTAATTTAATGTTTGAGAAATAGTTCAATGCTTTTCATTTATTAATTATTCTTTTAACCTTTTCCCACGACAACTGGCACATTTATTTTCAGTCTATTAATATTCTGGCTTTATTTTAAAACACGCAACTAGGCGTCGATCTAGAATTCTAGATCTAACGCTCTAGCTTAACTAAAATAATATAAACAGGAGGGTGGATCTATTCAAAATACTGTTTCAAAAATTACAATAATAATTTCACGGTGAAAAAAAAAAGGCAGGCGATCCATGGTAAATTAAATGCTAATTAAGGATGTTGCTTAAAAGGTTAGGTTGGCCTGGGACGCCAGTATTTCTCTAGAGTCTAGATCTAGAATTTCTAGATTCTGTAGGAATGAGTAGCCTAGGTATTAATAATTGAATGCATTAGTAATTATTAGTAGCTAACATAAGATTTAGTTCAGTAAAAACTAATAGATCTAGATTTTAGGTCCAATGTTGGCTATCAGACTTGATGCTTGATTGTAATGATTATTAGGTTTGAGCAATTAATTTTTTTAAACATTTTTTTAATTATTAGTATTAGTGAGAAGTCATCATTAGTGGGAGTAAATTTACTTCTTTCCAGTCTGGTTCTGGGTTTCCTTGTAGCCTATATAATCTAGATCTAGTTGGTGATAATATTAATAAATATTGTTTCCCATTTTAAATACTCAGGCGGTTTGTTTGAAAGTCTGACCGCAGCTCCATATTCATTGACTGTCGAAGCACCGCATAAAATGAATTAGCTTATATCCAGGGCTGGCCTGGTCTGCCTGTTATTGTGACTGAATTGTCCTACAGACAAGACCTGAAGAAGCTCTCGTTAAGTAATAAGTGTACAGCTTGCTTTTAGCCTGGCGCGGGGATCTTTCACCGGCCACTTTAACATTCTGCGACAGGGCAGGCCTTTACTTTAAGCTTTAATCTTAGCTGGTTCCGCTTTAACACAGGGTATTCTTTTGTCTTTAAGTATACCGCTTTCTTTTATCAGCCTGTAAACCCTGTGTCGGCTACCGGTATCTCATCCGCCAGGGCAAAACAATTTCCAGTTTTTAAATTAAGCTGGTGTCATTTTTAAAACCAATGATTAGGATTTTGGCACAATGCTTATTTTTCTATATACACAAGATGAATTTCACATCATTTTCTGATTTCAGTTTAAGTTTGAAAGCATGTAAAATGTCAATTTGTCCTGCTATGTGATTTTTCTTCATTTATTTTTTGCTAACCCATGGCATCACATTATGAAGGCTCTACTAATATCTTTAGGCTGGGGCCAGTACCTTAACCGACTGTCGTCAAATGAAAAAAACTGACAGAAGAGCGCAATTTAATACACACAACAGATATATATGTATCCGAACAAACAAATAAATATATTGGAACATATATACATACCTTTATATATACACACTGATATATACATATATATATATATTTACATAATAAATACATTATATATGAATATATCTATATATATAATTTATTTATTTATACATATATATATATATATATATATATATATTTGTATTATATCCTTATATATTATGAATATATATATTAATTCTTATATGATATATATTTGTAAATATAAATTATATATATGTGTGTATATATATATCCTTCTGTTTGCTGGGGTAGAAAAAAAAAACTTATAATTATAATATTCTGAAGGATATTATTTTACTTGAGCGTCTTTCGTCTACACTCAAATATATATATTTTGAATATACATTCAAATATATATTCAATGAATATACATTTAGACACACATGTAAATATATATATATATATTATAATATATATATATATATATATATATATATATATATATATATATATATATATATATACACAAAAACATGCATATATATACATACGTATATATAGACATATATACAATATTCGTCTATTCAATATTTTTTACATTATATATATATATATATATATATATATATATATATATATTATATATATATATATATATATATATATTTATATATATATATATATATATTTATATATATTAAAAAAAAATATACATATATGAAAATACTTTTTACACATATTTATTTATGTTTCTATAATATATGGAAGGATATTAATTTACTCAAGTGTCCTGCCTTGGGTGTTTATATAAAAAGAGAAGGGTTGAACTAATGAGAGGAATAAAAAAAAAATCTTTATATTCAATCTTATTTATTTATTTTGTATATGTTATAGACTGGCATACATTTTTTTTCTCTCTGGTTTATGTGAAAGGAGCTTGCAGGGATTCAAATTATTATTTTTTGCATTGAAATTCATTCTTTATTAATCACAGCTATGTTGCAGGCATATAAATACTTCCCTTTGGGCTCAAGTTGCTTTGAAAGAATCCTTGTCAGTATAGAAACTAGTACCAGGACCATAAATGTATGCCCCAGGGCAAATGTTAAGAAAACCTCATCATTTTACAACTCCAACTGACCAAGGACTTAAGAAATGATGCTTCTGCGCAAACTTTCTCGTCAGCCGGTAAGAGATCAACCCTCCTTTTGATTGTTTAAATTTTAATCTGTGCTGAAATCATTGTGCGGGCTGGCAAAGAAAACCATGAACTTCTTGAAAGCTGTGTACTTGAGCTCATGTTATTTTTTTATTTTCTGTAATTTGAAAAAAAAAAAAAGTATATATATGATAATAAAAAAAAAAAGTTTCAGAGTATTTAATTGTTGTTTTGTCTTGTTAAAGAGAATGTATGTTGTGCAGAAGTGTAACCAACTCATTTTCAAGCCAGGACTAGCAAAAGACAAAACAAAAAGAATCATATGATATGATGGTAGTAGGAAAAAAATAAATCAGTGAACAAATGGTGGCAGATGCATGCCTTAGCAATCTGACATGGTAGCTTTAATGAAAGAAAAACAAAAATAATAAAAACACCAAAAGCCACATTCACACAGTTATGTTCAACATATATAATGAAGACAGAAAAAAAACCAACCCACCAGAATGGATGTATTGTAATGA
Source organism: Physella acuta (assembly GCF_028476545.2). NCBI lineage: Eukaryota > Metazoa > Mollusca > Gastropoda > Physidae > Physella > Physella acuta. Next base: position 20,788 of record NW_026734229.1, read on the forward strand.
AAATGGCAGTTAGCACTGGTGATAAGAATCAAAGTGTTGGCTAATAATTCCTATTACAACAGCCAGCCTTATAATCTGAATTAAAACTATTAAATCCCATTCATCCCCTTGGATCTATGCCAAAACAACACACAATAAAATGATATGCATAGAGGTGTGCTGATGCCCTGTGTGAGATGCAGAATGAAATAGTGTTTTTTTAAAAAAAGGAGCCACCCAGTAATAAGTATGTGGCCTTTTTATGTCTAGTTTAAAGGATAGAATTAGCATGAAATGTGTTAAGAGAATAGTGTGTGCAGTTGTTGGGATAGGCATATTACTATGCAGGCCTATGTATGTATGTATATCTATCTCTACTTATTAAAGAAAAGAATGACTAAACAAAAAACAACTGTAACATGGCAGCTACACAGAGTGGGGTGGGTAGGTGGATAAGGGAGGGAAAACTCGTTTCAATGTAAACCAAACCGAGCTAATTGGGAATGGGTGGAGGCCCCTGAAAAGGGCCGAGTAGTAGAGCCACACAACAAGCAAGCCAGGTGGTTGTTTGCTGTTGTGTTTATTTGCTGGTGGTGTACTTGGTGACAGCCTTGGTGCCTTCACTGACGGCGTGTTTTGGCCAGCTCACCGGGCAGGAGGAGACGGACAGCGGTCTGGATCTCCCTGGAGGTGATGGTGCTGCGCTTGTTGTAGTGGGCAAGACGGCTGGCTTCAGCTGAAATGCGCTCAAAGATGTCGTTGACGAAGGAGTTCATGATGGACATGGCCTTGGAGGAAATGCCAGTGTCAGGGTGCACCCTGCTTCAAGACTTTGTAAATGTAGATGCTGTAGCTTTCCTTTCTCCTCCTCTTCTTTTTCTTGTCACCGGTGCGTACGGCTTTAGCCTTACCGGCCTTCTTGGCTCCCTTGGAAGAAACTTTAGGTGGCATGTTGTTTTCTTTTCAACGGCTTGAACAGAAAATGAGGCGAACCCCACCGCCGGCCGCCCTTTTATATGAAACGGCGAGGAAATTTGGAGAGTACGAGTACGAGTACGAACGCCAAGCCGCTACGCAGCCAATCAGAACGCTCGCTTGGTGACGAACGGATTT
>NW_026734230.1:0-24281 GCF_028476545.2 Physella acuta
ATGTTATGATGCATGTTCGACTAGGGAAATTGGTGCGCATGAATGTTGGTGCGAAGCGATAATATTGAACGAGTGAAAGTGTGACGCGGTACGCAAGAAACAGTGTTTCTTCCAGACTTTTTTCTCCGGGGGGGCACTTGAAATCTTCGGGGGGGCGGTAAACTTTCTTCGGGGGGGCGGACACTGTTAAAAGTATATATTTTCTATATAAATTATATAAATTTCATTTCGTTCGGGGGGGCGGTAAAAATTTTTCGGGGGGGCTTCGCCCCCCCGAAGAGATGCCTGGAAGAAACTCTGGCAAGAAAGTGACGTTTTAGTGTGAGTTCGTTGTTGCCAGAGAAGCTTCAGTTAGTCTTGTTCGTGTTATGTTAGGGTTAGGTTGTCCAGTTTGTTCAAGCTGTCCGATGTCTATTTCTATAGTGCAATAAATGTAATTAGTAAACAATGTCATTCTGTCAAATCATTAGTAAGCGTTGATGTTGTCGTGTCTCAAGATGCACTATTGCATAGCTAAACATAATCAAATGGTAGTGGTATTGAAATATGGTATTGGATCAAGTAGTTCTACCCTCTCACTGCATAGCTGTGGTACACATATAGAACCCAGTTATAACAAACATGATGCATGGAACATGATGCATGGAACATGATGCATGGAACATGATGCATGGAACATGATGCATGGAACATGATGCATGGAACATGATGAACATGATGCATGGAACATGATGCATGGAACATGATGCATGGAGCATGATGCATGGAACATGATGCATGGAACATGATGCATGGAGCATGATGCATGGAGCATGATGCATGGAACATGATGCATGGAGAATGATGCATGGAACATGATGCATGGAACATGATGCATGGAACATGATGCATGGAACATGATGCATGGAACATGATGCATGGAACATGATGCATGGAACATGATGCATGGAACATGATGCATGGAACATGATGCATGGAACATGATGCATGGAACATGATGCATGGAACATGATGCATGGAACATGATGCATGGAACATGATGCATGGAGCATGATGCATGGAACATGATGCATGGAACATGATGCATGGAACATGATGCATGGAGCATGATGCATGGAGCATGATGCATGGAACATGATGCATGGAACATGATGCATGGAACATGATGCATGGAACATGATGCATGGAACATGATGCATGGAACATGATGCATGGAACATGATGCATGGAACATGATGCATGGAACATGATGCATGGAACATGATGCATGGAACATGATGCATGGAACATGATGCATGGAACATGACGCATGGAACATGACGCATGGAACATGACGCATGGAACATGACGCATGGAACATGACGCATGGAACACGACGCATGGAACACGACGCATGGAACACGACGCATGGAACACGACGCATGGAACACGACGCATGGAACACGACGCATGGAACACGACGCATGGAACACGACGCATGGAACACGACGCATGGAACACGACGCATGGAACACGACGCATGGAACACGACGCATGGAACACGACGCATGGAACACGACGCATGGAACACGACGCATGGAACACGACGCATGGATCACGACGCATGGATCACGACGCATGGAACACGACGCATGGAACACGACGCATGGAACACGACGCATGGAACACGACGCATGGAACACGACGCATGGAACACGACGCATGGAACACGACGCATGGAACACGACGCATGGAACACGACGCATGGAACACGACGCATGGAACACGACGCATGGAACATGACGCATGGAACATGACGCATGGAACATGACGCATGGAACATGACGCATGGAACATGACGCATGGAACATGATGCATGGAACACGAAACACGATACACGAAACACGATACACGAAACACGATACACGAAACACGATACACGAAACACGATACACGAAACACGATACACGAAACACGATACACGAAACACGATACACGAAACACGATACACGAAACACGATACACGAAACACGATACACGAAACATGATACACGAAACATGATACACTAAACATGATACACGAAACACGAAACACGAAACACGAAACACGAAACACGAAACACGAAACACGAAACACGAAACACGAAACACGAAACACGAAACACGAAACACGAAACACGAAACACGAAACACGAAACACGAAACACGAAACACGATACACGATACACGAGACACGAGACACGAGACACGATACACGAGACACGAGACACGAGACACGAAACACGATACACGAAACACGAGACACGAGACACGAGACACGAAACACGATACACGATACACGAAACACGAGACACGAAACACGATACACGAATCACGAAACACGAAACACGAAACACGATACACGAAACACGATACACGAAACACGATACACGAAACACGAAACACGAAACACGAAACACGAAACACGAAACACGAAACACGAAACACGATACACGAAACACGAAACACGAAACACGATACACGAAACACGATACACGAAACATGATACACGAAACATGATACACGAAACATGATACACGAAACATGATACACGAAACATGATACACGAAACATGATACACGAAACATGATACACGAAACATGATACACGAAACTTGATACACGAAACATGATACACGAAACATGAGTTTCTTTCATCATCTTGAGAAACAGATACTATAAACGTGAAGTATTTTAAATCGCCATCAGATCATATAGATCATCTAGGTCTTACCGTTGGTACTTTATCGTGAACATGTTGTTGGTGGTGATCTTCGCGTGAGTGATATTGTCAGGGCATGATGTACATGAGATTTTTAAAATTATATTTCCACCTATTTCAAGTATAGCGATTTCCTTTCCACTTAATAAAGTAGTAAATAATCATCTTTAGACCCAGCGATCCGTTGGGCAGATAAAGAAGTGTTTCTGGACCTTGATATATGACGGGAAGGTATGGTCAGCACTTTTCCCAGCCGCCTTACTATCCCTTACGTAAGTTAGGTACTCATCTGAGCTGAGTGGACTCTACTGACTTGGACTCCGATTCAATCTCGAGAATTTCGGATTAGCAGCCTAGCGCTGTATCGCTTTGGCAACGCCGTCCCGCCATCTTTTAGCATAGGTGTTCAGTAAATATTAACACTATACATTTGAGAGTATTTATAAACCGATGCATGTTACCAAAGTGGGTGTTATTTATTTTGGTAGTCCATGCGGTCTCAGACATGGGTTTGAAACGCGTATTGAAATATTTGTTGTATAGCAGTCGGGCGATAGACAAACATGTGTTTGATGTTGAAATTATAGACACAATGGTAGATTGGAAATGAAAATACAAGAATATCTAATTTTTACAAGCTTTTATTTAACTCATTTCCTCGTCAGTCGTCAGTCTGTCTGTCTAGATCGAAACGCCGGAGTGAACATTCGGACAGTTCTACTTGACCGATACGATTCACGGTTGGCACGTGGGTCAGGACATGAAGACAATGCAATCTGAAACTAAATTTGACTTAATTGGATGCCTAATTATATTTTTATGAATTAATTAAAATTTGGACCGAATTAGTAGGCATGTCTATCCAACCACACCACACGCGTCTAATGTCTTTTTAGATAGATTTCTAAACATATAGCTATTTAATTATTTGTATTTATGGGTGTATTAGACGAAATATTATATTAAAGGATAATTCAGTAGTTGATGAATCATAAGTCATTGAATTTCTGATTTGGGTTATTTATAAAATGCTGAAATTTTTTTATCATTTAAGGGGAATATATCCAGTTTATCTTGGGGCATAAAAATTATTTGTGTTGTCTCCCTTTATGTATGCTCTTCATGTATTCAACGTATTTGGAATCTAGCTGTATCATGGCTCATGGTGAGTTCTCCCGGTTTACAGACAAAGATTTCAAGATTTCCTAAAGCTGATTTTCTTCATGTTGGTTGATTGATCATGGTAATGGTACACGTTTACTTTTGTGTGTAACTCCTCTATATCGAGTTTGGTCTGGTCTCAAGTTTAAAAGTTTCCCTGTTGCACTGATTTTTGGCAACTCAGCTCCGAAACTTTTTTTGCCAATTTTTTTTTACCTCCCACACCGTCACACATCGTCACACAACGTCATACATCGTCGCGCACCGTCACATATCGTCACACACCGTCACACATCGTCACACACCGTCACATATCGTCACACATCGTCACCAAACGTCACACTCCCCACACATTAATATGACGTCGAAAATTCAGCGTTAAAACCTCTTTCTTTTTCGAAAATATTAATCAAGTTTTGTCAAGAATAAATTTATTGATTCAGAATATTGACCACGTTTCGAATAATTAAGAGAAAAACTAAATTAAAAAAGAAAAAAACATTACAATTTTTTTTAAAAATTGCTCACAATCACGCATCAACCCACGTTTTTTCAACATTTTACACAACATTACAAAACATAGACATTATTAGAGATACATGACACGACACAACAGATCGCTACAAACAAAATAAAACAATATACAATGACTACACATTGCATTTTAATGATGCAAATACTCCTCTAATGTGTGAGATTTTTTTTTATAATACGGCTTTATTAAAATCTTTTACTTCAAGTGAATGTATCATGATTGCTGGTACTAAACGTGAGTCTACAATCATCTGGAACCGCGCGCTGTTTGCGCAGACTCAGTCAACCGTAACGTTGTTGATTTTTCTGGAACAATCTTCCCCAGCCACACTCGCATGAACACCTACATCAGAACCAACAAACATAGATGTGATTCTGTCTCATGATATCCAAATGCATCTGATACCTATATATGTGTGTGTTGTTCTAATTGTATACTGTGATTCCCTAATACCAAGAACTTTACAGCAAGTCAACGTGACTGATTACACCTGGAACAAAACGGCCGTGTCTTCCAGGGACTACCAACAGAGTTACTGCCCCGCCAGGTGTCAGGGCGATCGACTGGTCTACACAAACAACATTCTGCAGCAGGTCTGTCCGACCTTCTACTGCACCACCTGCACCTGCCACCGACCGTCCTGCCAGATTTACGGCTCATGCTGCCCCAGTGTGGAGGACAACTACGTCCCACCCCCGGGATTAAAAAGTGGAATCTACAACATCTCGAAATTTAACGAAACAATTCTTGTAGAAAACAATCCCGAAGCCGTACTAGGTATTGTGACCGCTAAACAAAATCCAGTCCAAGTTTTTAACCAGAGCAAAGTTTCCCCGCCTAAACTTGGCTGTGATTCTGAATACGCCAGTTTCTACTTCCTGTACGTCCGCTCGTGTTTGGCGGACTACAATGGGGACAAGGACACCGTCAGGCTGTGTGAGGGGGAGATGTCGGACGATGACGTCACCACTGCTTACGTCACCCGAGTTGTGGACAACGTCACTCAGGTGGTGTACAAGAACAGATACTGTGCCGTGTGCAACAGGGTCACTGAGGTACGTAACATGTCGTGTTGTAGCGGTAAACTTGGGTTAAACATGGCCTTCTTTGCTACGCATAAGAGCGCAGTCAATTAAAAAAACACATGTTATACGCTAAACGAATATGACATGGTTAACACTTGTTTTAATTAAACAATCGGCGAGTGAACAAAGTCTTTATTTAAATATTATTCATTATGTTATGAATGCAGTTTGACAATATTTCTAACCCAAGTAACATGGAGAAGATCGAATCACAGAAAGGGAAGGTTATTATATTGGTCGAAGGCTACAGATATAGACCGGACAGAGCAAATGCTGATGGAAGTACGACATGGAGATGCTGCAAGAAAGATGGCTGCTGAGGACGGATGAAAAAGCTGAACGATGTTGTTCTGTCATCATCAGAACACAATAACGCAGCTGCCATACCCAAATCCGCAGAACGTTGCAGAGATAATTCCTGAACCTCTCAAACGACAACCAGAAGCTTCAAAGAAAAAAATATGTTCAGCTGAACCGAAGATTGCAGGCGATTGCTTCAACCAATGCTAATGATTTAATGATGGACTACCTACGAGGTATAGCCCACAACTTAGCAATATAAATGCAACTATAAAGAAACGTTTTATTAATTTGAACTTATTTTCATTTTGTTACATTTCATTTCAGTTTATATTCTCACTTTAGGCCTAACATTTAAAATCTTTGTATGTGTTATTAGATTGCGTTTTGAATAATTGGACTTCACGTAGATTGTACCAGTTTTTTAGTTAAAGAAACTGAACAATTAGTTTTTTAATGAAACAATAAAGAGTTAACATCAAACTATGCCTTCTGATCTGAGTTAATTTTCTTGTTGTTTTTTTTTAAAATTAAATATGGTTTTTCGATTTTTAGTTTGCGCTCTTATGTCGGCGCTCTTTTGTCGGGATATTAGTGCGCTCTTATGTCGGCGCTCTTATGTCGGCGCTCTTTTGTCTGCGCTCTTATGTCGGCGCTCTTTTGTCGTGCGCTCTTTTGACGGGGTGCCCTAATTTTGTATTTGAAGAACACATTTGGAAAAGTAATTAGGAAATTTGTTTTTGTTGTTTTAAAGTTGATTGGTCTAGAATTTAATGATTAAAAAACCATATTAGGATATTCAGAGTGAACACATTGAAAGAAGCGGGAGCCGGACGTTTTCCCGAAAGACACTTGCCCGAATGCCGTTTGCCCGAAGGCCCATTTCCCGAATGGACACTTGCCCGAATGCACATTGTTTAGACAATGCATTGAAACGATTACTTCATGAAGAAAGCAAAATTCATTTTAAAAAACCTGAAATAAACGAAAATTATACTTTGTCTTGTTTCTGATCGGAAAGAAAATATGTTTATACATTTTTACTTTCTCGTATTTACGAAGTAGGGCCTATAGAGAAAGTCTTGTAATCGTGCAAAAAAAAAAAATCGAGATTTTACAAATCTCGACGTTTTACACCTCACTGATACGGAAAAACATAATTTTGAAATATTGTCCGCATGTCTGTGTGTGTGTGTATGTGTGTGTCTATGTGTAAACACGATAACTTGAGTACTGTTACAGCTAGGTTGATAAAATTTCATATATAAGTATTTTATCAAAATCGTAGATCCGTATCAACTTTTGAGCGATTTCCGATAACCGGAAGTGGTACTTTTACTACTTTGAATTGTTCAAAAGCCTATAACTTGAGTACTATTTAGGATAGATAAATGAAATTTCACATGTAAGTAACAGAACTAATTCTCTACCTTCTGTCAAATTTTGAGTAATTTCAGTTGACCGGAAGTACTAATTTATGCTATTTCCGATTTATCAAAAAACGCATGTAAATTTATAAAGTACTAATAATATTGCGCACTATTATGAACATTTTTTTTTGGCGTTCGCTTTGTGCGCAATTCTTTTTTATATGAGATTCTATTCTATTTTTAAAAGTTTAAGTAATTAAAAATCATGTCTATATTCCAGGTTATATAAGAATATTCGAGAAAGTTTAAGGGAGATCACTCCCGGTTTATTTATCTAGCAAATACAAATTAATTAAGAATTATCTTCGTTGTAATATGTAATATTAGTTTTTTCCTCTTTCTTTTTGTTGAGATATGAATTGCTTATCAAAATTTCAAATTAAATTTTATTACTGATAATTATTTAGTAATATATAATATTAACATTTTTGGGAAAACGGCCTTCGGACAATTGACTTTGGGGCATTAGTCGCATTCGGGCAAGTGTCCATTCGGGCATTTGTCGCATTCGGGCAAGTGTCCATTCGGGCAAGTGTCCATTCGGGAAATCGGCCTTGGGACTAACGGCATTCGGGCAATTGTCTCTCGGGAATTTGTCGTAGACCCGAAAGAAGCACCGAAATTAAAACAAATGTTATGTAGCTGTAACACATTTTAGATAAGAAATTGAAAAGAATAATATACACTTGTTTGCCTTGTCTAATATTTTCAACACACATTTCATCGGTGTAAATGAATATATTTTACAAAACTTGAAAGTCATCTCAGCAATTTAAAAAAAAAAAGAGGAAAAAAAATATTTAAGCTTACATCAGCAGTTTTAAAATAAGTACAAAATCATAGTAAATTCTATGTGGTGTACATTTAAAAGTATATATAAAATATAAAATATTTTGTATCTACACGTATGGCTGTTAATTGAGTCACTAAATTAAAATCAGGTCAGACATATTTCCTAGAAGACCTAAAACAAATTTAGTACTAAAAGTGATATGTGAAACTTAACACCATAAAATAGTTTTAATGAATTTTCATTGTATTTAGTTTTGTGAGAAATTTATTTTAAAAATCTCAGTTTGAAAGCTAATTTAATATTTCTTATTAATTATTTGTTTACTTCACCACTCGACAGCGCGAATAAAATAAATTAAAAGCATTTTTATCATTCAATCTATGGAGGAAAATTTTTAATCATTTATACACCTGGGGGAATTAAAAATGTAATGTGATAAAAATGTGATGGTGTGTTTTATTTCAATCCGCTCTCATCCAAACAAGTATTTACTTTCGTGTAGCGTTATGATGTACTCATTTTATTATACGATGTATGCGTATGTTAAACAAATTAAAAAACAAGTTAATTAAAAGTCTAGTGACAATGTAAGCGCAATTTCTTTATGTTATCCATAAGGAGATTTTAAAAAATGATTAGGCCTAGCTCCTCCCCCTTCGCCTGCGGCTTCGCGCAGTTCGCTGCTAAGCCAGCCAGGTCACATGATTTACCCTCTTCCTCGTTCGCCTTCCACTGCCTTGTTTGCTATATAGTACTGTAATGTATTATGTATAATGTAATTTTAAAAAAAAAATTGTGACCAAACGAAAGGATATTTTTGAAAACTTTCTTCGGCAATATTGTTCTAAATTATGACAGGAATCGATTGCTAAATGTTTCAAGTCGCTAAGTGGTCTGGTTGCCGAGATATGGGCAAAAAACTGCATTTTTCGAGGTTTTTTGGCTTTTCCGGGAAATCCATGAAGGAAACCCGGAATTTTTTTGGCCCACAATCATCCTCGGAACTTGCTTAACATTTTTTTCAATACTGCTTCGTTGAGGAGGAGATACGACTTAAAGCTGCGGACATTCATCCATAGATCCATCCATCCATTCCCAGAAATGACGAGTTAATAAACGCAATTCTCCAGAATGGAAATTGCGTTAAATATCTTTCTGGCCTGGCCGATCTATTTTTTTTTGTCCGACCGACATTGACCGCATGTTTATTCTGAACCCTAGATGGAGTCACTACTGACCAAATATTTGTATTGACCCCCAGATGGAGCCACTAGTGACCAAATGTTTGTCTGACCCCCAGATGGAGCCACTACTGACCAAATGTTTGTCTGACCCCCAGATGGAGCCACTACTGACCAAGATCTACTGCTACCACTACATATTACTAACACCTTTGGAGCCTGTCCTGAACAAGTGCATGTGTTACGTCACTCTACTTCCTCTAGAAAACGAAAGCCAAAGTATCGTTTCTTACACAAACATTTGTTTATAAAATCGAATACCCTTATGTGTTAAAAAATTGTATCGCAATTGAAAATATTTTTTTTAAATATATTGAACTATTCTGAAATGTCGTCATCGAAAGATAACTGTATAGTGATGACAACCAATGACCCTAATAAAACAGCCCAAGCACTCAAATCGCTCTGAGTCAGCTCTTGAATCGAATTGATGATTTTAATACAACTTCCATTAACAATAACATAGCCCTCTTGACTAAAAATCTTTCAATGATACCAAATTTTAATCAATTTTTTTAATGTTTGAAAAATAAAATCATTGGTTTCTAAAAACAAATATTACATGAACAAAAAAATAGTAGAAGCAAATATAAGAGGATCGATTAGATTAGTAAGACATTTTTAGTTATTGTTTTATTCAATAAAAGAAAGGGAGAGACAATCTGATTGGGAGTAATGGGATAGAGAGAGAGAGATAGAGGGAGTGAAAAAAAGAATCATTCAAAGACTAAAATAAATGAAATAATACACCTGGATCTTTTCCCTTTTTATGATCAAAAACACCGGACGCTAAAATTCTGAAGCTAGTCCTAGATTTATTGCCTGCACCTTGCACCTGATCTCATTCTAGACAAAAGCCGTTGTCCACTATCGGTCGCTTTCAAACGCTTAATAGTCACACCTATGCCCAGCTTTGCATTATGACTCCAGAAAGTTACAGAAATAGTGAGACAGTGGAGCGAAAGAGTATTGCAATGATGATAATTTGATTGTCAAATAATTGCGATCTCTTTGTGTTCTATTTTCGTCCAACCAGCAAGAAACCACTGGAGTGTGACTCTACTGTATTTGATGAGGACGTGTATCACGCATGTCACAACATGACTGGCCCCATCTACCCCGTCTACAACAGGTTTCCGTTTAGGTATTATAAAAACATTTTCTGTGGAATCTGCAGCATGGTAAGTCATATTTATTCACATTGTTTTAGAATCTATGTATTAAGTGCATACAGATACCCTTTCAGATCTCACATGTGTAGAGTTTATCTGTTTCCTAACCACGAAGTATAGAGAAAGTATTATAATCGTGCACAAAAATCACTTGAAATGTTAACAATTTTCACCGTATTACACCTCAGTCCTTCATCACATCCGAAGTATAGAGGACTTATTTTAATCGGGCAAAAATTATCAAAATTAAGAGGTTTTGTGCGTAATCCAGTCTGAAAAACTGGAATTTGCAACTCTGTCCGTATGTCTGTGTGTCTGTGTGTGTGTCTGTCCATGTGTAAACACGATAACTTGAGTACCGTTACAGCTAGGTTGATGACATTTCATATATAAGTATTTTATCAAAATCGTAGATCCATATCAACATTTGAGCGATTTCCAATAACCGGAAGTGGTACTTTTTCTACTTTGAATTTTTCAAAAGCCTATAACTTGAGTATTATTTCACATAGATAAATGAAATTTCACATGTAAGTAAAAGATCTAATTCTCTACCTTCTGTTAAATTTTGAGTAATTTCCGTTGACCGGAAGTAGTAATTTACGCTACTTCCGATTTCTCAAAAAACTAATGTAAATTTTTAAAGTACTAATAATATTGCGCACTATTAAGCACTTTTTTTATTTAGCGTTCATCAACTTCATTCACTACTGTCCGGTCACTTTAGGTCAATTATCCAACCCAGTGTATACCTAGATGTGACATTAATGTCGCTCTACACAATTGTGGTGGTGAGGTGGGGGGGGGGAGAGATAACCAACTCAGAGTGAACATAGCGTCAGTTTTTAGATGACTGTTCTAAACATACATATATATTACACAAATATATATTACACAAATATATATTACAGAAATAGATTTAAATAAGTAGCAGTGGTATTATGACAATATTTTTTTTACAGAGGGGTCCATGGGGGAAGGGGGTTGTAACTGTTTCATATATTTTTGTGATCGTAATCGCTATCGCCCAAATTGTAAGAATACTACTACTTCATCGTGTTGACGTTTTTGACCTTGTCAAAATTTCCCCCACCACTACGCAGTTTGCTCATAAGTAAATTTAAATAGAGGTGCCACATCAGTTGTATTTGTTTCTGTATTGTAATTTTTTTTTTAATTAATCACACGATTAAAAATGTATATATAAAGTAATTATGTGTGAAGTTTTATGTATAACATTTTCTAATTCAATTATTCGTAAGCAAATACATTATACAGTTGCTTAAACTTAACACCCTTCTTGCCAAGTAGTACTACCCGTAGAGGTTTTTTAAACATCGCAATGCATCGTAATGGTTATTTTTAGAATGGCAAACTGATGCAGCTGTTAATACGTGTTGTAAACGTAGACACTACTAAAGTAGTACAATAATGCTTAATTGCTGCATGAAAAGAAATCTTGTGATTTACATACATGTGCCGACCAAAAATATCTTTTAACAAATATCATTGTTTAAAACTTTGAGTTTAAAAAGTTTCCAAAAAGGCGCCACTTTGCTGAAAATGGCCAGAGGGGGAGCGGCCGCTCCCCCTGCTCCCCTCCTGCGTACGCTACTGCCATCACGGTACGTTCAATAGCTGCGCCATCACGTTCAGTAGGCGCGCAATGGTTTTAGTCATGTAACTCTATTGTAAATAAAACATGTAAAGTACTGAAAAAAATTCATAAAAAACGTTTTAATAACAAGCTTTTATGTAATAATGCACTAAAAAGTAGAAAATAAATTATAGACTACTATTTAAATAACTATAAAGAAAAGCGTGGGTCTCTTCTCAAATATTAGTAAAGGTATCCAATAGGTACTAAAGTGACCCACGCTTTTCTTTATAGTTATTTAAATAGTAGTTTATAATTTGTTTTCTACTTTTTAGTGCATTATTACATAAAAGCTTGTTATTAAAACGTTTTTTATGAATTTTTCTTTAACTCGGTTCCTCTGTCGACAGTCTGTCGTCAGTCGTCAGTCTAGATCGAAACGCTGGAGTGAAAATTCGGTCACTTCTACTTGACCGATACGATTCACATTTGACACGTGGGTCAAGACATGAAGACAATGCAATCTGAAATCAAATTTGACTTAATTGGATGCCTAATCAATTTTTTATGAATTAATTAAAATTTGGACCGAATTAGTAGGCATGTCTATCCAACCACACCACACGCGTCATCACGTTCAATAGCTGCGCCATCACGTTCAATGGCTGCGCCATCACGTTCAGTAGGCGCGCAATGGTTTTTAGTCATGTAACTCTATTGTAAATAAAACATGTAAAGTACTGAAAAAAATTCATAAAAAAACGTTTTAATAACAAACTTTTATGTAATAATGCACTAAAAAGTAGAAAATAAATTATAGACTACTATTTAAATTACTATAAAGAAAAGCGTGGGTCTCTTCTCAAATATTAGTAAAGGTATCCAATAGGTACTAAAGTGCTAAAGTGACCCACGCTTTTCTTTATAGTTATTTAAATAGTAGTCTATAATTTATTTTCTACTTTTTAGTGCATTATTACATAAAAGCTTGTTATTAAAACGTTTTTTAATGAATTTTTTACCCCCTTCTCTTGTAGGCTTAGGCCTACTGTCATAAAAATTAACTGGGGCAACATGTATATTTATTTTTTGTTAAGCGCGACAACTCTTTTATACTGTCGACAGCATCATCCAAGCTTGGTTACTTCCCCTTAAGAGAGGATTATAATATCTGAATATGTGACTATATGATGAGGGTATGTCATGCCACCCCCCCCCCCCTACACGGACAATATAGAACACAATATTAAAATCAAATATGAAATAAATAATTTAATCATCGTCCACCCACACTAAGGTAAATGGATGGGGTGAGTGGTGTGTGTGGAAGGGGGAGGGGGAGGGGGGGTGACTATGAAGTAAAAACAATCGGTAAAATAAGCTTCCTCGTTAGAGGCATCTTATTTATTTAATAAAATAACATCAAGTTTCAAAGACTAGTTCTCTTTTTTCAATATTGTTTGAACGTATGGGAAAAAATTCTACCTTCCTTTTAAAACATATTAAAGAAATAATACATAAATTGAAACGCGCTGGAAGTTATGTGATGTTGTATTACATTTTTAAAACAAATTACGAGAAAGATTTCAGAATTATACCCTATGTACTTCACAATGTCGATGGATGCTTTAGTGATACAGAACATAGTTTTAAAAAGTTCTAAGCTTGTTACCAAATATATACTGATATATGTGTATGTTGTCTGGTGACTACAGTTAGATTGGTTGTGTGATGACGGAGTTTTGTGTGTACGTGAAAGTGCTACGTGTAAACAATGTGTAGTGAGATTGTCTGACATTCGTGTATGTTCGATGGGTGGGTGTAGGACAGTGTCTAGTGCAAGGTTAACAATTGCTGGTGTGTTTTGACATGTGGGTGGCTGAGCTAGTGTTCAGGGGACGAACAATGAGAGATGGGAAAAGGGAAACAACTGGTGACACGGACTATGGAGGGAGGGGGGTGTGAAGGAGAATAGATTAAACTTAACACGCATGTCAAAACCTATGACATGGTGTGTTCAACAGCTATTTTACTTTTTATTTTTGATATGGGAAATTTCTTAACGTGTGTTGGCTATTGAAAAGACTTCCCAAGATAAACTAGCTCAACTGTATCGCTTTGCTGTTTTTGGTAGACATATTAAATTGTGTAAGTTGACTGGATTCTATTATTCATTCTGTGTGTGTAGATTCTGTGTGGGGATTATGATTTGTTCGTGGGATCAGCAAGGACTGCTTATTTCTGGACATTGCTTCTATGTAATTAATAGGACCCATCACCAAAAAAACCAACAACAGAGGAAACACCAACAAGGCTCCATCAATAAAAGGCCCGATCAACTAGAGGAACAATAAGCTAGAGGACCCATCAGCTAGTGTACCCATCAGCTAGAGGCTCCATCAGCTAGATCAACAAGATGATCAAACACAATGAAAATCAGTAAGTGCGTAGCGGGCGTGTATATGTATACAGTAAACAAAAACAAAAAATTATAAACAAACTACCACAAACCAACGAACATAAGTTACCACCATTAACTGACAACAGACCAACGAACAACAACTAACCCATTAACAGACAACCAACCAAACACAGACCACAAAATCACTAACTTTCAAATGACAAACAATTAGGACGTCATTATACCTCCCAGTCTACAAGTAGGACATCATTACACATTAAGCATGTAAGTAGGGCGTCATCACACATTCCAGTACATAATTAGGACGTCCCAGCATACAATTAAGATGTCATTACACCTCACAGCTTACCATTTGAACGTCATTAAACCCCCAAGCCTACAAGTAGAACGTCATTACACTTCCCAGCTTACAAATAGGACGTCATTACACATTTAGTATATAAGAAGGACGTCATTGCAAATCCCAGCACACATGTAGGACGTCATTACATATTCAAGCATACTATTAGGACGACATTACACATTCCATCAAACCATCGGGACGTCATTGCACATTTTAGCATATATTTAGGACCTCATCACCCATTACAGCACACACGTAGGACGTCATTAGACATTCCAGTACATAATTAGGACGTCATTATATATCCCAGCATACAATTAAAACGTAATTACACCTCCAAGCTTACAAGTAGGACATCATTCCACACACCAGCATAAATGTAAGTCAACCTTGCACCTCCCACCATACATTTAGCACGTCATTACACATTACAGCATACAATTAGCACGTCATTACACATTACAGCATACAATTAGCACGTCATTACACATTACAGCATACAATTAGGATGTCGTTTCACATCCCAGCATTAAATATGGACGTCATTATACATCTTAGCATACAAATAGATGTTTGGTTTTAAACATTCCAGAATTCAATTAGAAAGATGTTACACATCCCAGCATACAATTAGGACGTCATTTCACATCCTAGCATACAAATAGATGTTTGGTTTTAAACATTCCAGCATTCAATTAGAAAGATGTTACACATCCCAGCATATAATTAGGACGTTATCAACATTCTACCATATAATTAGGACTTCATTACACCTCCCAGCTTATAAATAAGACGACATTACATATTCCTTCATACAATTAGAACGCCATTACATATTCAAGCATACAATTAGGACGTCATCACACATTACAGCATACAACTAGGTCGTCATTATACATTTAATAATATAAATATGACGTCATTATACAATCACGCATACATATCGGATCATTAAACATTCTAGCATACAATTAGTACGTCATTACACATCCCAGCATAAAATAAGAACATCATTAATATTCCAGCATACAGTTAGGATGTCATTACATACTCCAGCATATAAATGGGACGTCATTACACCTTGCAGCATACAAGTAGGACGTCATTAATACCGCCTGCCCCCATGTCCCCGTAAGACCTCACAAAACAGCTTTTCATATTTATTTATTTTGAATTGGATTTTTTTTAAAAATGAAATTATCTTTCTATCAATTTGTCTTTGATTAGGATCAACATTGAGTAAGACAGATCTGCTTTTATTTCGACTTAAAATAAAACATGTTAAATTTTTATTTATTCAATTCTACATTTTTTTAAAATGCGAGAGTGGAACATCACACTACTAGAACCATCTACCACTACTCATAACTGTTCGATACCCACCCCCTCCCCTTTTCGCTAATCCCGCTAGGGCCGTAGCCTACTGTCATAAAATTAACAGGGGCAATAAAAATGTTTATTTTCTTTGTCAAGCGCGACAACTCTATTAATACTTTCAACAACGTCATCCAAGCTTAGTTACTTCCTCTTAATAGAGGATAATATTTGAATATGTGTCATGCAACCCCCCCCTCCCCCCCCCCCCCCCCCCACACACACACCCCTCCACGGACAATATAGAACGCAATATTAAAATCAAATATGAAATATATAATTTAATCATCGTCCACCCACACTAAGGTAAATGGATGGGGCGAGTGATGTGTGTGGGGGGGGGGGGGGAAGGGAGGGGTGACTGAGGTAAAAAAAAAAAAACAACTGTAAAATAAGCTTTCTCATTAGAGGCATCTTATTTATCTAATAAAATACAAGTTTCAAAGACTAGTTATCTCTTTCTTTGTGAGTTGTTTAAGAAGCATGGGGGGTCACCATCATTTTAAAACATAGCAAAGAAAAGAATACGTATAGAAACGCGTTGTATTTATGTGATGTAGTATTACATTTTTAAAACAAGTAACGAGAAAGATTTCCGAATTATACCCTAGGCAGGGGCGTTGTGATGGGGGTGCTGACCGCACCAGGTGACACCATTTTGTGGGGTGACACCAAGGAAAAAATTGGAAAATATATAGATTGTTCCAGTTAAATGAATGATTAATTAGAAATAAATAGTCTTCTTTAATACACAAATTAAATTGTGTAAAATTGTGTGGTTTCTGTGTGTGGATTGTGTTTTTAGATTATGATTTGTTCCTGGAATAAGCATGGACTTTATTTCTTAACATCTTCTTTATGTAATCACCAGGACCCAGCAAGAAAAAAAACCCAACAACATGAGGAAACATTAACAAGGCTCCATTAATAAAAGGACCGTTCAACTAGAGGAACCATTAGCTAGAGGACCCATCAGCTAGAGGACCCATCAGCTAGAGGACCCATCAGCTAGAGGACCCATCAGCTAGAGGACCCATCAGCTAGAGGACCCATCAGCTAAAGGACCCTTCCGCTAGAGGACCCATCAGCTAAAGGACCCTTCTTCTAGAGGACCCATCAACACGATGATCAGACACGACAAAAATCAGTAAGTGCGTAGCTTGCGTGTATATTTACACAGTAAACATAAACAACATATTACCAAAAAAACTACCATAAACCAACAAACATACGTTACAACCATTAACCGATAAAAGACAACCAATCAACCATCGACCACGAAACTACGAACCACAACTAACACCACTAACCGACAAATGACCAACTATCGACAACTAATCCATTAAGGGGGGTCTAGTAGTTAAAATCAAATTTTTTTTTCAATGATGAAATAAATGGTTTTATTATATATTAACAACTTCAAATACCTAATAGATCACAAAAATGTACTTATTGGAGCAAATTTAAGACTTTTAGTACTTTGATGAAGGTTATCAGGGTCGAAACGATCAATTTTTACATATACGGTAGAATGTAAAAAACACATTACCTACTAATGCCAAAGCAAAACAAATTTGTATATGCATAGAACTCATTGCCATGAATTAGTTGTTAGAACGAAATTGTGATATCTTAAAAAATAAATTTTAATTGAATTTTTAAAAAATCATGTTATATTTATTCACGCTTTTCGTGATGAGATATTCTTTTTAAAAATTATAACTTTTTTGTTATATTAAAGTCAGCAAAATTGTTCTAAGGCATAATAGAAAAACATAATAGAAAACACTGTGGAAATTTGAAGTGATTCTGACAGACACATCTTAAGTTATATCCATTCCTAAGACACTACTGCCTTAAAATTGACAAAATGGAGAAACGGCAAAATTAAAGTTTAATGACAAAATATTTTATTAAATACATATATCTATAGCCAAATCAATGCAACAATTGATAAAAAATCCAATTTAAAAAAAATATAATTAAAAAACAAAGCAGCCAAGAAAATAAATGTTAAAAAAAAAATTCAGCAATGACACTCCACACACCCAAAAAAAAAAAAAAAAAAATCTAAAAATTTCCTGCACTGTAGCTTTTACCCCCCCCCCCCCTCAGAATTAAAAAAAAACTGTTGCTCTACAATCAGCCTTGCATTTACTATCTGTTTTCTTCTTCTCTTTGCCTCTATTCCCTCCTTCTTTCCAGCTTTGCTAACCCGAAGAATGTCTCGTTTTTTTCCTTTCTTCAAAGTTACACCGCCAACTTTGCAGGAGGCGTGGAACATGAGGCGTGGAACATGAGGCGTGGAACATGAGGCGTGGAACATGAGGCGTGGAACATGAGGCGTGGAACATGAGGCGTGGAACATGAGGCGTGGAACATGAGGCGTGGAACATGAGGCGTGGAACATGAGGCGTGGAACATGAGGCGTGGAACATGAGGCGTGGAACATGAGGCGTGGAACATGAGGCGTGGAACATGAGGCGTGGAACATGAGGCGTGGAACATGAGGCGTGGAACATGAGGCGTGGAACATGAGGCGTGGAACATGAGGCGTGGAACATGAGGCGTGGAACATGAGGCGTGGAACATGAGGCGTGGAACATGAGGCGTGGAACATGAGGCGTGGAACATGAGGCGTGGAACATGAGGCGTGGAACATGAGGCGTGGAACATGAGGCGTGGAACATGAGGCGTGGAACATGAGGCGTGGAACATGAGGCGTGGAACATGAGGCGTGGAACATGAGGCGTGGAACATGAGGCGTGGAACATGAGGCGTGGAACATGAGGCGTGGAACATGAGGCGTGGAACATGAGGCGTGGAACATGAGGCGTGGAACATGAGGCGTGGAACATGAGGCGTGGAACATGAGGCGTGGAACATGAGGCGTGGAACATGAGGCGTGGAACATGAGGCGTGGAACATGAGGCGTGGAACATGAGGCGTGGAACATGAGGCGTGGAACATGAGGCGTGGAACATGAGGCGTGGAACATGAGGCGTGGAACATGAGGCGTGGAACATGAGGCGTGGAACATGAGGCGTGGAACATGAGGCGTGGAACATGAGGCGTGGAACATGAGGCGTGGAACATGAGGCGTGGAACATGAGGCGTGGAACATGAGGCGTGGAACATGAGGCGTGGAACATGAGGCGTGGAACATGAGGCGTGGAACATGAGGCGTGGAACATGAGGCGTGGAACATGAGGCGTGGAACATGAGGCGTGGAACATGAGGCGTGGAACATGAGGCGTGGAACATGAGGCGTGGAACATGAGGCGTGGAACATGAGGCGTGGAACATGAGGCGTGGAACATGAGGCGTGGAACATGAGGCGTGGAACATGAGGCGTGGAACATGAGGCGTGGAACATGAGGCGTGGAACATGAGGCGTGGAACATGAGGCGTGGAACATGAGGCGTGGAACATGAGGCGTGGAACATGAGGCGTGGAACATGAGGCGTGGAACATGAGGCGTGGAACATGAGGCGTGGAACATGAGGCGTGGAACATGAGGCGTGGAACATGAGGCGTGGAACATGAGGCGTGGAACATGAGGCGTGGAACATGAGGCGTGGAACATGAGGCGTGGAACATGAGGCGTGGAACATGAGGCGTGGAACATGAGGCGTGGAACATGAGGCGTGGAACATGAGGCGTGGAACATGAGGCGTGGAACATGAGGCGTGGAACATGAGGCGTGGAACATGAGGCGTGGAACATGAGGCGTGGAACATGAGGCGTGGAACATGAGGCGTGGAACATGAGGCGTGGAACATGAGGCGTGGACATGAGGCGTGGACATGAGGCGTGGACATGAGGCGTGGGACATGAGGCGTGGAACATGAGGCGTGGAAACATGAGGCGTGAACATGAGCGTGGAACATGAGGCGTGGAACATGAGGCGTGGAACATGAGGCGTGGAACATGAGGCGTGGAACATGAGGCGTGGAACATGAGGCGTGGAACATGAGGCGTGGAACATGAGGCGTGGAACATGAGGCGTGGAACATGAGGCGTGGAACATGAGGCGTGGAACATGAGGCGTGGAACATGAGGCGTGGAACATGAGGCGTGGAACATGAGGCGTGGAACATGAGGCGTGGAACATGAGGCGTGGAACATGAGGCGTGGAACATGAGCGTGGAACATGAGGCGTGGAACATGAGGCGTGGAACATGAGGCGTGGAACATGAGGCGTGGAACATGAGGCGTGGAACATGAGGCGTGGAACATGGAACATGAGCGTGGAACATGAGGCGTGGAACATGAGGCGTGGAACATGAGGCGTGGAACATGAGGCGTGGAACATGAGGCGTGGAACATGAGGCGTGGAACATGAGGCGTGGAACATGAGGCGTGGAACATGAGGCGTGGAACATGAGGCGAGGAACATGAGGCGTGGAACATGAGGCGTGGAACATGAGGCGTGGAACATGAGGCGTGGAACATGAGGCGTGGAACATGAGCGTGGAACATGAGGCGTGGAACATGAGGCGTGGAACATGAGGCGTGGAACATGAGGCGTGGAACATGAGGCGTGGAACATGAGGCGTGGAACATGAGGCGTGGAACATGAGGCGTGGAACATGAGGCGTGGAACATGAGGCGTGGAACATGAGGCGTGGAACATGAGGCGTGGAACATGAGGCGTGGAACATGAGGCGTGGAACATGAGGCGTGGAACATGAGGCGTGGAACATGAGGCGTGGACATGGGAACATGAGGCGTGGAACATGAGGCGTGGAACATGAGGCGTGGAACATGAGGCGTGGAACATGAGGCGTGGAACATGAGGCGTGGAACATGAGGCGTGGAACATGAGGCGTGGAACATGAGGCGTGGAACATGAGGCGTGGAACATGAGGCGTGGAACATGAGGCGTGGAACATGAGGCGTGGAACATGAGCGTGACAGAGCGTGGAACATGAGGCGTGGAACATGAGGCGTGGAACATGAGGCGTGGAACATGAGGCGTGGAACATGAGGCGTGGAACATGAGGCGTGGAACATGAGGCGTGGAACATGAGGCGTGGAACATGAGGCGTGGAACATGAGGCGTGGAACATGAGGCGTGGAACATGAGGCGTGGAACATGAGGCGTGGACATGAGGCGTGGAACATGAGGCGTGGAACATGAGGCGTGGAACATGAGGCGTGGAACATGAGGCGTGGAACATGAGGCGTGGAACATGAGGCGTGGAACATGAGGCGTGGAACATGAGGCGTGGAACATGAGGCGGTGGAACATGAGGCGTGGAACATGAGGCGTGGAACATGAGGGCTGGAACATGAGGCGTGGAACATGAGGCGTGGAACATGAGGCGTGGAACATGAGGCGTGGAACATGAGGCGTGGAACATGAGGCGTGGAACATGAGGCGTGGAACATGAGGCGTGGAACATGAGGCGTGGAACATGAGGCGTGGAACATGAGGCGTGGAACATGAGGCGTGGAACATGAGGCGTGGAACATGAGGCGTGGACACATGAGGCGTGGAACATGAGGCGTGGAACATGAGGCGTGGACATGAGGCGTGGAACATGAGGCGTGGAACATGAGGCGTGGAACATGAGGCGTGGAACATGAGGCGTGGAACATGAGGCGTGGAACATGAGGCGTGGAACATGAGGCGTGGAACATGAGGCGTGGAACATGAGGCGTTGGAACATGAGGCGTGGAACATGAGGCGTGGAACATGAGGCGTGGAACATGAGGCGTGGAACATGAGGCGTGGAACATGAGGCGTGGAACATGAGGCGTGGAACATGAGCGTGGACAGAGGCGCTGGAACATGAGGCGTGGAACATGAGGCGTGGAACATGAGGCTGAGCGTGGAACATGAGGCGTGGTACATGAGGCGTGGAACATGAGGCGTGGAACATGAGGCGTGGAACATGAGGCGTGGAACATGAGGCGTGGAAACATGAGGCGTGGAACATGAGGCGTGGACAGAGGCGACATGAGGCGTGGAACATGAGGCGTGGAACATGAGGCGTGGAACATGAGGCCGTGAACATGAGGCGTGGACATGAGGCGACATGAGGCGTGGGACATGAGCGTGGGACATGAGGCGTGGGACATGAGGCGTGGGACATGAGGCGTGGGACATGAGGCGTGGGACATGAGGCGTGGGACATGAGGCGTGGGACATGAGGCGTGGGACATGAGGCGTGGGACATGAGGCGTGGAACATGAGGCGTGGAACATGAGGCGTGGAACATGAGGCGTGGAACATGAGGCGTGGAACATGAGGCGTGGAACATGAGGCGTGGAACATGAGGCGTGGAACATGAGGCGTGGAACATGAGGCGTGGAACATGAGGCGTGGAACATGAGGCGTGGAACATGAGGCGTGGAACATGAGCGTGGAACATGAGGCGTGGAACATGAGGCGTGGAACATGAGGCCGTGGAACATGAGGCGTGGAACATGAGGCGTGGAACATGAGGCGTGGAACATGAGGCGTGGAACATGAGGCGTGGAACATGAGGCGTGGAACATGAGGCGTGGAACATGAGGCGTGGGACATGAGGCGTGGAACCATGAGGCGTGGGACATGAGGCGTGGGACATGAGGCGTGGGACATGAGGCGTGGACATGAGGCGTGGACATGAGGCGTGGGAACATGAGGCGTGGACATGAGGCGTGGAACATGAGGCGTGGAACATGAGGCGTGGAACATGAGGCGTGGAACATGAGGCGTGGAACCTGAGGCGTGGAACATGAGGCGTGGAACATGAGGCGTGGAACATGAGGCGTGGAACATGAGGCGTGGAACATGAGGCGTGAACATGAGGCGTGGAACATGAGGCGTGGAACATGAGGCGTGGAACATGAGGCGTGGAACATGAGGCGTGGAACATGAGGCGTGGAACATGAGGCGTGGAACATGAGGCGTGGAACATGAGGCGTGGAACATGAGGCGTGGAACATGAGGCGTGGAACATGAGGCGTGGAACATGAGGCGTGGAACATGAGGCGTGGAACATGAGGCGTGGAACATGAGGCGTGGAACATGAGGCGTGGAACATGAGGCGTGGAACATGAGGCGTGGAACATGAGGCGTGGAACATGAGGCGTGGAACATGAGGCGTGGAACATGAGGCGTGGAACATGAGGCGTGGAACATGAGGCGTGGAACATGAGGCGTGGAACATGAGGCGTGGAACATGAGGCGTGGAACATGAGGCGTGGAACATGAGGCGTGGGACATGAGGCGTGACACATGAGGCGTGGAACATGAGGCGTGGAACATGAGGCGTGGAACCATGAGGCGTGGAACATGAGGCGTGGAACATGAGGCGTGGACATGAGGCGTGGAACATGAGGCGTGGAACATGAGGCGTGGAACATGAGGCGTGGAACATGAGGCGTGGAACATGAGGCGTGGAACATGAGGCGTGGAACATGAGGCGTGGAACATGAGGCGTGGAACATGAGGCGTGGAACATGAGGCGTGGAACATGAGGCCATGCGTGGAACATGAGGCGTGGAACATGAGGCGTGGAACATGAGGCGTGGAACATGAGGCGTGGAACATGAGGCGTGGAACATGAGGCGTGGAACATGAGGCGTGGAGCATGAGGCGTGGAACATGAGGCGTGGAACATGAGGCGTGGAACTGAGGCGTGGAACATGAGGCGTGGAACATGAGGCGTGGACATGAGGCGTGGAACATGAGGCGTGGACATGAGGCGTGGAACATGAGGCGTGGAACATGAGGCGTGGAACATGAGGCGTGGAACATGAGGCGTGGAACATGAGGCGTGGAACATGAGGCGTGGAACATGAGGCGTGGAACATGAGGCGTGGACATGAGGCGTGGAACATGAGGCGTGGAACATGAGGCGTGGAACATGAGCCGTGGAAATGAGGCGTGGAACATGCAGGCGTGGAACTTGAGGCGTGAACAGAGGCGTGGAACATGAGGCGTGGAACATGAGGCGTGGAACATGAGGCGTGAACATGAGGCGGTGGAACATGAGGCGTGGAACATGAGGCCGTGGACATGAGGCGTGGACATGCGGCGTGGGACATGAGGCGTGGGAACATGAGGCGTGGGGACCTGAGGCGTGGGACATGA
>NW_026734231.1:0-15330 GCF_028476545.2 Physella acuta
CATTACAATCACAGTTTTTTCATCAGGCCTAGGGGGAACAAATCATCAAACCACACAGACTCCATTACAATCACAGTTTTTTCATCAGGCCTAGGGGGAACAAATCATCAAACCACACAGACTCCATTACAATCACAGTTTTTTCATCAGGCCTAGGGGGAACAAATCATCAAACCACACAGACTCCATTACAATCACAGTTTTTTCATCAGGCCTAGGGGGAACAAATCATCAAACCACACAGACTCCATTACAATCACAGTTTTTTCATCAGGCCTAGGGGGAACAAATCATCAAACCACACAGACTCCATTACAATCACAGTTTTTTCATCAGGCCTAGGGGGAACAAATCATCAAACCACACAGACTCCATTACAATCACAGTTTTTTCATCAGGCCTAGGGGGAACAAATCATCAAACCACACAGACTCCATTACAATCACAGTTTTTTCATCAGGCCTAGGGGGAACAAATCATCAAACCACACAGACTCCATTACAATCACAGTTTTTTCATCAGGCCTAGGGGGAACAAATCATCAAACCACACAGACTCCATTACAATCACAGTTTTTTTCATCAGGCCTAGGGGGAACAAATCATCAAACCACACAGACTCCATTACAATCACAGTTTTTTCATCAGGCCTAGGGGGAACAAATCATCAAACCACACAGACTCCATTACAATCACAGTTTTTTCATCAGGCCTAGGGGGAACAAATCATCAAACCACACAGACTCCATTACAATCACAGTTTTTTCATCAGGCCTAGGGGGAACAAATCATCAAACCACACAGACTCCATTACAATCACAGTTTTTTCATCAGGCCTAGGGGGAACAAATCATCAAACCACACAGACTCCATTACAATCACAGTTTTTTCATCAGGCCTAGGGGGAACAAATCATCAAACCACACAGACTCCATTACAATCACAGTTTTTTCATCAGGCCTAGGGGGAACAAATCATCAAACCACACAGACTCCATTACAATCACAGTTTTTTCATCAGGCCTAGGGGGAACAAATCATCAAACCACACAGACTCCATTACAATCACAGTTTTTTCATCAGGCCTAGGGGGAACAAATCATCAAACCACACAGACTCCATTACAATCACAGTTTTTTCATCAGGCCTAGGGGGAACAAATCATCAAACCACACAGACTCCATTACAATCACAGTTTTTTCATCAGGCCTAGGGGGAACAAATCATCAAACCACACAGACTCCATTACAATCACAGTTTTTTCATCAGGCCTAGGGGGAACAAATCATCAAACCACACAGACTCCATTACAATCACAGTTTTTTCATCAGGCCTAGGGGGAACAAATCATCAAACCACACAGACTCCATTACAATCACAGTTTTTTCATCAGGCCTAGGGGGAACAAATCATCAAACCACACAGACTCCATTACAATCACAGTTTTTTCATCAGGCCTAGGGGGAACAAATCATCAAACCACACAGACTCCATTACAATCACAGTTTTTTCATCAGGCCTAGGGGGAACAAATCATCAAACCACACAGACTCCATTACAATCACAGTTTTTTCATCAGGCCTAGGGGGAACAAATCATCAAACCACACAGACTCCATTACAATCACAGTTTTTTCATCAGGCCTAGGGGGAACAAATCATCAAACCACACAGACTCCATTACAATCACAGTTTTTTCATCAGGCCTAGGGGGAACAAATCATCAAACCACACAGACTCCATTACAATCACAGTTTTTTCATCAGGCCTAGGGGGAACAAATCATCAAACCACACAGACTCCATTACAATCACAGTTTTTTCATCAGGCCTAGGGGGAACAAATCATCAAACCACACAGACTCCATTACAATCACAGTTTTTTCATCAGGCCTAGGGGGAACAAATCATCAAACCACACAGACTCCATTACAATCACAGTTTTTTCATCAGGCCTAGGGGGAACAACAAATCATCAAACCACACAGACTCCATTACAATCACAGTTTTTTCATCAGGCCTAGGGGGAACAAATCATCAAACCACACAGACTCCATTACAATCACAGTTTTTTCATCAGGCCTAGGGGGAACAAATCATCAAACCACACAGACTCCATTACAATCACAGTTTTTTCATCAGGCCTAGGGGGAACAAATCATCAAACCACACAGACTCCATTACAATCACAGTTTTTTCATCAGGCCTAGGGGGAACAAATCATCAAACCACACAGACTCCATTACAATCACAGTTTTTTCATCAGGCCTAGGGGGAACAAATCATCAAACCACACAGACTCCATTACAATCACAGTTTTTTCATCAGGCCTAGGGGGAACAAATCATCAAACCACACAGACTCCATTACAATCACAGTTTTTTCATCAGGCCTAGGGGGAACAAATCATCAAACCACACAGACTCCATTACAATCACAGTTTTTTCATCAGGCCTAGGGGGAACAAATCATCAAACCACACAGACTCCATTACAATCACAGTTTTTTCATCAGGCCTAGGGGGAACAAATCATCAAACCACACAGACTCCATTACAATCACAGTTTTTTCATCAGGCCTAGGGGGAACAAATCATCAAACCACACAGACTCCATTACAATCACAGTTTTTTCATCAGGCCTAGGGGGAACAAATCATCAAACCACACAGACTCCATTACAATCACAGTTTTTTCATCAGGCCTAGGGGGAACAAATCATCAAACCACACAGACTCCATTACAATCACAGTTTTTTCATCAGGCCTAGGGGGAACAAATCATCAAACCACACAGACTCCATTACAATCACAGTTTTTTCATCAGGCCTAGGGGGAACAAATCATCAAACCACACAGACTCCATTACAATCACAGTTTTTTCATCAGGCCTAGGGGGAACAAATCATCAAACCACACAGACTCCATTACAATCACAGTTTTTTCATCAGGCCTAGGGGGAACAAATCATCAAACCACACAGACTCCATTACAATCACAGTTTTTTCATCAGGCCTAGGGGGAACAAATCATCAAACCACACAGACTCCATTACAATCACAGTTTTTTCATCAGGCCTAGGGGGAACAAATCATCAAACCACACAGACTCCATTACAATCACAGTTTTTTCATCAGGCCTAGGGGGAACAAATCATCAAACCACACAGACTCCATTACAATCACAGTTTTTTCATCAGGCCTAGGGGGAACAAATCATCAAACCACACAGACTCCATTACAATCACAGTTTTTTCATCAGGCCTAGGGGGAACAAATCATCAAACCACACAGACTCCATTACAATCACAGTTTTTTCATCAGGCCTAGGGGGAACAAATCATCAAACCACACAGACTCCATTACAATCACAGTTTTTTCATCAGGCCTAGGGGGAACAAATCATCAAACCACACAGACTCCATTACAATCACAGTTTTTTCATCAGGCCTAGGGGGAACAAATCATCAAACCACACAGACTCCATTACAATCACAGTTTTTTCATCAGGCCTAGGGGGAACAAATCATCAAACCACACAGACTCCATTACAATCACAGTTTTTTCATCAGGCCTAGGGGGAACAAATCATCAAACCACACAGACTCCATTACAATCACAGTTTTTTCATCAGGCCTAGGGGGAACAAATCATCAAACCACACAGACTCCATTACAATCACAGTTTTTTCATCAGGCCTAGGGGGAACAAATCATCAAACCACACAGACTCCATTACAATCACAGTTTTTTCATCAGGCCTAGGGGGAACAAATCATCAAACCACACAGACTCCATTACAATCACAGTTTTTTCATCAGGCCTAGGGGGAACAAATCATCAAACCACACAGACTCCATTACAATCACAGTTTTTTCATCAGGCCTAGGGGGAACAAATCATCAAACCACACAGACTCCATTACAATCACAGTTTTTTCATCAGGCCTAGGGGGAACAAATCATCAAACCACACAGACTCCATTACAATCACAGTTTTTTCATCAGGCCTAGGGGGAACAAATCATCAAACCACACAGACTCCATTACAATCACAGTTTTTTCATCAGGCCTAGGGGGAACAAATCATCAAACCACACAGACTCCATTACAATCACAGTTTTTTCATCAGGCCTAGGGGGAACAAATCATCAAACCACACAGACTCCATTACAATCACAGTTTTTTCATCAGGCCTAGGGGGAACAAATCATCAAACCACACAGACTCCATTACAATCACAGTTTTTTCATCAGGCCTAGGGGGAACAAATCATCAAACCACACAGACTCCATTACAATCACAGTTTTTTCATCAGGCCTAGGGGGAACAAATCATCAAACCACACAGACTCCATTACAATCACAGTTTTTTCATCAGGCCTAGGGGGAACAAATCATCAAACCACACAGACTCCATTACAATCACAGTTTTTTCATCAGGCCTAGGGGGAACAAATCATCAAACCACACAGACTCCATTACAATCACAGTTTTTTCATCAGGCCTAGGGGGAACAAATCATCAAACCACACAGACTCCATTACAATCACAGTTTTTTCATCAGGCCTAGGGGGAACAAATCATCAAACCACACAGACTCCATTACAATCACAGTTTTTTCATCAGGCCTAGGGGGAACAAATCATCAAACCACACAGACTCCATTACAATCACAGTTTTTTCATCAGGCCTAGGGGGAACAAATCATCAAACCACACAGACTCCATTACAATCACAGTTTTTTCATCAGGCCTAGGGGGAACAAATCATCAAACCACACAGACTCCATTACAATCACAGTTTTTTCATCAGGCCTAGGGGGAACAAATCATCAAACCACACAGACTCCATTACAATCACAGTTTTTTCATCAGGCCTAGGGGGAACAAATCATCAAACCACACAGACTCCATTACAATCACAGTTTTTTCATCAGGCCTAGGGGGAACAAATCATCAAACCACACAGACTCCATTACAATCACAGTTTTTTCATCAGGCCTAGGGGGAACAAATCATCAAACCACACAGACTCCATTACAATCACAGTTTTTTCATCAGGCCTAGGGGGAACAAATCATCAAACCACACAGACTCCATTACAATCACAGTTTTTTCATCAGGCCTAGGGGGAACAAATCATCAAACCACACAGACTCCATTACAATCACAGTTTTTTCATCAGGCCTAGGGGGAACAAATCATCAAACCACACAGACTCCATTACAATCACAGTTTTTTCATCAGGCCTAGGGGGAACAAATCATCAAACCACACAGACTCCATTACAATCACAGTTTTTTCATCAGGCCTAGGGGGAACAAATCATCAAACCACACAGACTCCATTACAATCACAGTTTTTTCATCAGGCCTAGGGGGAACAAATCATCAAACCACACAGACTCCATTACAATCACAGTTTTTTCATCAGGCCTAGGGGGAACAAATCATCAAACCACACAGACTCCATTACAATCACAGTTTTTTCATCAGGCCTAGGGGGAACAAATCATCAAACCACACAGACTCCATTACAATCACAGTTTTTTCATCAGGCCTAGGGGGAACAAATCATCAAACCACACAGACTCCATTACAATCACAGTTTTTTCATCAGGCCTAGGGGGAACAAATCATCAAACCACACAGACTCCATTACAATCACAGTTTTTTCATCAGGCCTAGGGGGAACAAATCATCAAACCACACAGACTCCATTACAATCACAGTTTTTTCATCAGGCCTAGGGGGAACAAATCATCAAACCACACAGACTCCATTACAATCACAGTTTTTTCATCAGGCCTAGGGGGAACAAATCATCAAACCACACAGACTCCATTACAATCACAGTTTTTTCATCAGGCCTAGGGGGAACAAATCATCAAACCACACAGACTCCATTACAATCACAGTTTTTTCATCAGGCCTAGGGGGAACAAATCATCAAACCACACAGACTCCATTACAATCACAGTTTTTTCATCAGGCCTAGGGGGAACAAATCATCAAACCACACAGACTCCATTACAATCACAGTTTTTTCATCAGGCCTAGGGGGAACAAATCATCAAACCACACAGACTCCATTACAATCACAGTTTTTTCATCAGGCCTAGGGGGAACAAATCATCAAACCACACAGACTCCATTACAATCACAGTTTTTTCATCAGGCCTAGGGGGAACAAATCATCAAACCACACAGACTCCATTACAATCACAGTTTTTTCATCAGGCCTAGGGGGAACAAATCATCAAACCACACAGACTCCATTACAATCACAGTTTTTTCATCAGGCCTAGGGGGAACAAATCATCAAACCACACAGACTCCATTACAATCACAGTTTTTTCATCAGGCCTAGGGGGAACAAATCATCAAACCACACAGACTCCATTACAATCACAGTTTTTTCATCAGGCCTAGGGGGAACAAATCATCAAACCACACAGACTCCATTACAATCACAGTTTTTTCATCAGGCCTAGGGGGAACAAATCATCAAACCACACAGACTCCATTACAATCACAGTTTTTTCATCAGGCCTAGGGGGAACAAATCATCAAACCACACAGACTCCATTACAATCACAGTTTTTTCATCAGGCCTAGGGGGAACAAATCATCAAACCACACAGACTCCATTACAATCACAGTTTTTTCATCAGGCCTAGGGGGAACAAATCATCAAACCACACAGACTCCATTACAATCACAGTTTTTTCATCAGGCCTAGGGGGAACAAATCATCAAACCACACAGACTCCATTACAATCACAGTTTTTTCATCAGGCCTAGGGGGAACAAATCATCAAACCACATAGACTCCATTACAATCACAGTTTTTTCATCAGGCCTAGGGGGAACAAATCATCAAACCACACAGACTCCATTACAATCACAGTTTTTTCATCAGGCCTAGGGGGAACAAATCATCAAACCACACAGACTCCATTACAATCACAGTTTTTTCATCAGGCCTAGGGGGAACAAATCATCAAACCACACAGACTCCATTACAATCACAGTTTTTTCATCAGGCCTAGGGGGAACAAATCATCAAACCACCACAGACTCCATTACAATCACAGTTTTTTCATCAGGCCTAGGGGGAACAAATCATCAAACCACACAGACTCCATTACAATCACAGTTTTTTCATCAGGCCTAGGGGGAACAAATCATCAAACCACACAGACTCCATTACAATCACAGTTTTTTCATCAGGCCTAGGGGGAACAAATCATCAAACCA
Source organism: Physella acuta (assembly GCF_028476545.2). Taxonomy (NCBI): domain Eukaryota; kingdom Metazoa; phylum Mollusca; class Gastropoda; family Physidae; genus Physella; species Physella acuta. Next base: position 7,251 of record NW_026734231.1, read on the forward strand.
CACAGACTCCATTACAATCACAGTTTTTTCATCAGGCCTAGGGGGAACAAATCATCAAACCACACAGACTCCATTACAATCACAGTTTTTTCATCAGGCCTAGGGGGAACAAATCATCAAACCACACAGACTCCATTACAATCACAGTTTTTTCATCAGGCCTAGGGGGAACAAATCATCAAACCACACAGACTCCATTACAATCACAGTTTTTTCATCAGGCCTAGGGGGAACAAATCATCAAACCACACAGACTCCATTACAATCACAGTTTTTTCATCAGGCCTAGGGGGAACAAATCATCAAACCACACAGACTCCATTACAATCACAGTTTTTTCATCAGGCCTAGGGGGAACAAATCATCAAACCACACAGACTCCATTACAATCACAGTTTTTTCATCAGGCCTAGGGGGAACAAATCATCAAACCACACAGACTCCATTACAATCACAGTTTTTTCATCAGGCCTAGGGGGAACAAATCATCAAACCACACAGACTCCATTACAATCACAGTTTTTTCATCAGGCCTAGGGGGAACAAATCATCAAACCACACAGACTCCATTACAATCACAGTTTTTTCATCAGGCCTAGGGGGAACAAATCATCAAACCACACAGACTCCATTACAATCACAGTTTTTTCATCAGGCCTAGGGGGAACAAATCATCAAACCACACAGACTCCATTACAATCACAGTTTTTTCATCAGGCCTAGGGGGAACAAATCATCAAACCACACAGACTCCATTACAATCACAGTTTTTTCATCAGGCCTAGGGGGAACAAATCATCAAACCACACAGACTCCATTACAATCACAGTTTTTTCATCAGGCCTAGGGGGAACAAATCATCAAACCACACAGACTCCATTACAATCACAGTTTTTTCATCAGGCCTAGGGGGAACAAATCATCAAACCACACAGACTCCATTACAATCACAGTTTTTTCATCAGGCCTAGGGGGAACAAATCATCAAACCACACAGACTCCATTACAATCACAGTTTTTTCATCAGGCCTAGGGGGAACAAATCATCAAACCACACAGACTCCATTACAATCACAGTTTTTTCATCAGGCCTAGGGGGAACAAATCATCAAACCACACAGACTCCATTACAATCACAGTTTTTTCATCAGGCCTAGGGGGAACAAATCATCAAACCACACAGACTCCATTACAATCACAGTTTTTTCATCAGGCCTAGGGGGAACAAATCATCAAACCACACAGACTCCATTACAATCACAGTTTTTTCATCAGGCCTAGGGGGAACAAATCATCAAACCACACAGACTCCATTACAATCACAGTTTTTTCATCAGGCCTAGGGGGAACAAATCATCAAACCACACAGACTCCATTACAATCACAGTTTTTTCATCAGGCCTAGGGGGAACAAATCATCAAACCACACAGACTCCATTACAATCACAGTTTTTTCATCAGGCCTAGGGGGAACAAATCATCAAACCACACAGACTCCATTACAATCACAGTTTTTTCATCAGGCCTAGGGGGAACAAATCATCAAACCACACAGACTCCATTACAATCACAGTTTTTTCATCAGGCCTAGGGGGAACAAATCATCAAACCACACAGACTCCATTACAATCACAGTTTTTTCATCAGGCCTAGGGGGAACAAATCATCAAACCACACAGACTCCATTACAATCACAGTTTTTTCATCAGGCCTAGGGGGAACAAATCATCAAACCACACAGACTCCATTACAATCACAGTTTTTTCATCAGGCCTAGGGGGAACAAATCATCAAACCACACAGACTCCATTACAATCACAGTTTTTTCATCAGGCCTAGGGGGAACAAATCATCAAACCACACAGACTCCATTACAATCACAGTTTTTTCATCAGGCCTAGGGGGAACAAATCATCAAACCACACAGACTCCATTACAATCACAGTTTTTTCATCAGGCCTAGGGGGAACAAATCATCAAACCACACAGACTCCATTACAATCACAGTTTTTTCATCAGGCCTAGGGGGAACAAATCATCAAACCACACAGACTCCATTACAATCACAGTTTTTTCATCAGGCCTAGGGGGAACAAATCATCAAACCACACAGACTCCATTACAATCACAGTTTTTTCATCAGGCCTAGGGGGAACAAATCATCAAACCACACAGACTCCATTACAATCACAGTTTTTTCATCAGGCCTAGGGGGAACAAATCATCAAACCACACAGACTCCATTACAATCACAGTTTTTTCATCAGGCCTAGGGGGAACAAATCATCAAACCACACAGACTCCATTACAATCACAGTTTTTTCATCAGGCCTAGGGGGAACAAATCATCAAACCACACAGACTCCATTACAATCACAGTTTTTTCATCAGGCCTAGGGGGAACAAATCATCAAACCACACAGACTCCATTACAATCACAGTTTTTTCATCAGGCCTAGGGGGAACAAATCATCAAACCACACAGACTCCATTACAATCACAGTTTTTTCATCAGGCCTAGGGGGAACAAATCATCAAACCACACAGACTCCATTACAATCACAGTTTTTTCATCAGGCCTAGGGGGAACAAATCATCAAACCACACAGACTCCATTACAATCACAGTTTTTTCATCAGGCCTAGGGGGAACAAATCATCAAACCACACAGACTCCATTACAATCACAGTTTTTTCATCAGGCCTAGGGGGAACAAATCATCAAACCACACAGACTCCATTACAATCACAGTTTTTTCATCAGGCCTAGGGGGAACAAATCATCAAACCACACAGACTCCATTACAATCACAGTTTTTTCATCAGGCCTAGGGGGAACAAATCATCAAACCACACAGACTCCATTACAATCACAGTTTTTTCATCAGGCCTAGGGGGAACAAATCATCAAACCACACAGACTCCATTACAATCACAGTTTTTTCATCAGGCCTAGGGGGAACAAATCATCAAACCACACAGACTCCATTACAATCACAGTTTTTTCATCAGGCCTAGGGGGAACAAATCATCAAACCACACAGACTCCATTACAATCACAGTTTTTTCATCAGGCCTAGGGGGAACAAATCATCAAACCACACAGACTCCATTACAATCACAGTTTTTTCATCAGGCCTAGGGGGAACAAATCATCAAACCACACAGACTCCATTACAATCACAGTTTTTTCATCAGGCCTAGGGGGAACAAATCATCAAACCACACAGACTCCATTACAATCACAGTTTTTTCATCAGGCCTAGGGGGAACAAATCATCAAACCACACAGACTCCATTACAATCACAGTTTTTTCATCAGGCCTAGGGGGAACAAATCATCAAACCACACAGACTCCATTACAATCACAGTTTTTTCATCAGGCCTAGGGGGAACAAATCATCAAACCACACAGACTCCATTACAATCACAGTTTTTTCATCAGGCCTAGGGGGAACAAATCATCAAACCACACAGACTCCATTACAATCACAGTTTTTTCATCAGGCCTAGGGGGAACAAATCATCAAACCACACAGACTCCATTACAATCACAGTTTTTTCATCAGGCCTAGGGGGAACAAATCATCAAACCACACAGACTCCATTACAATCACAGTTTTTTCATCAGGCCTAGGGGGAACAAATCATCAAACCACACAGACTCCATTACAATCACAGTTTTTTCATCAGGCCTAGGGGGAACAAATCATCAAACCACACAGACTCCATTACAATCACAGTTTTTTCATCAGGCCTAGGGGGAACAAATCATCAAACCACACAGACTCCATTACAATCACAGTTTTTTCATCAGGCCTAGGGGGAACAAATCATCAAACCACACAGACTCCATTACAATCACAGTTTTTTCATCAGGCCTAGGGGGAACAAATCATCAAACCACACAGACTCCATTACAATCACAGTTTTTTCATCAGGCCTAGGGGGAACAAATCATCAAACCACACAGACTCCATTACAATCACAGTTTTTTCATCAGGCCTAGGGGGAACAAATCATCAAACCACACAGACTCCATTACAATCACAGTTTTTTCATCAGGCCTAGGGGGAACAAATCATCAAACCACACAGACTCCATTACAATCACAGTTTTTTCATCAGGCCTAGGGGGAACAAATCATCAAACCACACAGACTCCATTACAATCACAGTTTTTTCATCAGGCCTAGGGGGAACAAATCATCAAACCACACAGACTCCATTACAATCACAGTTTTTTCATCAGGCCTAGGGGGAACAAATCATCAAACCACACAGACTCCATTACAATCACAGTTTTTTCATCAGGCCTAGGGGGAACAAATCATCAAACCACACAGACTCCATTACAATCACAGTTTTTTCATCAGGCCTAGGGGGAACAAATCATCAAACCACACAGACTCCATTACAATCACAGTTTTTTCATCAGGCCTAGGGGGAACAAATCATCAAACCACACAGACTCCATTACAATCACAGTTTTTTCATCAGGCCTAGGGGGAACAAATCATCAAACCACACAGACTCCATTACAATCACAGTTTTTTCATCAGGCCTAGGGGGAACAAATCATCAAACCACACAGACTCCATTACAATCACAGTTTTTTCATCAGGCCTAGGGGGAACAAATCATCAAACCACACAGACTCCATTACAATCACAGTTTTTTCATCAGGCCTAGGGGGAACAAATCATCAAACCACACAGACTCCATTACAATCACAGTTTTTTCATCAGGCCTAGGGGGAACAAATCATCAAACCACACAGACTCCATTACAATCACAGTTTTTTCATCAGGCCTAGGGGGAACAAATCATCAAACCACACAGACTCCATTACAATCACAGTTTTTTCATCAGGCCTAGGGGGAACAAATCATCAAACCACACAGACTCCATTACAATCACAGTTTTTTCATCAGGCCTAGGGGGAACAAATCATCAAACCACACAGACTCCATTACAATCACAGTTTTTTCATCAGGCCTAGGGGGAACAAATCATCAAACCACACAGACTCCATTACAATCACAGTTTTTTCATCAGGCCTAGGGGGAACAAATCATCAAACCACACAGACTCCATTACAATCACAGTTTTTTCATCAGGCCTAGGGGGAACAAATCATCAAACCACACAGACTCCATTACAATCACAGTTTTTTCATCAGGCCTAGGGGGAACAAATCATCAAACCACACAGACTCCATTACAATCACAGTTTTTTCATCAGGCCTAGGGGGAACAAATCATCAAACCACACAGACTCCATTACAATCACGTTTTTTCATCAGGCCTAGGGGGAACAAATCATCAAACCACACAGACTCCATTACAATCACAGTTTTTTCATCAGGCCTAGGGGGAACAAATCATCAAACCACACAGACTCCATTACAATCACAGTTTTTTCATCAGGCCTAGGGGGAACAAATCATCAAACCACACAGACTCCATTACAATCACAGTTTTTTCATCAGGCCTAGGGGGAACAAATCATCAAACCACACAGACTCCATTACAATCACAGTTTTTTCATCAGGCCTAGGGGGAACAAATCATCAAACCACACAGACTCCATTACAATCACAGTTTTTTTCATCAGGCCTAGGGGGAACAAATCATCAAACCACACAGACTCCATTACAATCACAGTTTTTTCATCAGGCCTAGGGGGAACAAATCATCAAACCACACAGACTCCATTACAATCACAGTTTTTTCATCAGGCCTAGGGGGAACAAATCATCAAACCACACAGACTCCATTACAATCACAGTTTTTTCATCAGGCCTAGGGGGAACAAATCATCAAACCACACAGACTCCATTACAATCACAGTTTTTTCATCAGGCCTAGGGGGAACAAATCATCAAACCACACAGACTCCATTACAATCACAGTTTTTTCATCAGGCCTAGGGGGAACAAATCATCAAACCACACAGACTCCATTACAATCACAGTTTTTTCATCAGGCCTAGGGGGAACAAATCATCAAACCACACAGACTCCATTACAATCACAGTTTTTTCATCAGGCCTAGGGGGAACAAATCATCAAACCACACAGACTCCATTACAATCACAGTTTTTTCATCAGGCCTAGGGGGAACAAATCATCAAACCACACAGACTCCATTACAATCACAGTTTTTTCATCAGGCCTAGGGGGAACAAATCATCAAACCACACAGACTCCATTACAATCACAGTTTTTTCATCAGGCCTAGGGGGAACAAATCATCAAACCACACAGACTCCATTACAATCACAGTTTTTTCATCAGGCCTAGGGGGAACAAATCATCAAACCACACAGACTCCATTACAATCACAGTTTTTTCATCAGGCCTAGGGGGAACAAATCATCAAACCACACAGACTCCATTACAATCACAGTTTTTTCATCAGGCCTAGGGGGAACAAATCATCAAACCACACAGACTCCATTACAATCACAGTTTTTTCATCAGGCCTAGGGGGAACAAATCATCAAACCACACAGACTCCATTACAATCACAGTTTTTTTCATCAGGCCTAGGGGGAACAAATCATCAAACCACACAGACTCCATTACAATCACAGTTTTTTCATCAGGCCTAGGGGGAACAAATCATCAAACCACACAGACTCCATTACAATCACAGTTTTTTCATCAGGCCTAGGGGGAACAAATCATCAAACCACACAGACTCCATTACAATCACAGTTTTTTCATCAGGCCTAGGGGGAACAAATCATCAAACCACACAGACTCCATTACAATCACAGTTTTTTCATCAGGCCTAGGGGGAACAAATCATCAAACCACACAGACTCCATTACAATCACAGTTTTTTCATCAGGCCTAGGGGGAACAAATCATCAAACCACACAGACTCCATTACAATCACAGTTTTTTCATCAGGCCTAGGGGGAACAAATCATCAAACCACACAGACTCCATTACAATCACAGTTTTTTCATCAGGCCTAGGGGGAACAAATCATCAAACCACACAGACTCCATTACAATCACAGTTTTTTCATCAGGCCTAGGGGGAACAAATCATCAAACCACACAGACTCCATTACAATCACAGTTTTTTCATCAGGCCTAGGGGGAACAAATCATCAAACCACACAGACTCCATTACAATCACAGTTTTTTCATCAGGCCTAGGGGGAACAAATCATCAAACCACACAGACTCCATTACAATCACAGTTTTTTCATCAGGCCTAGGGGGAACAAATCATCAAACCACACAGACTCCATTACAATCACAGTTTTTTCATCAGGCCTAGGGGGAACAAATCATCAAACCACACAGACTCCATTACAATCACAGTTTTTTCATCAGGCCTAGGGGGAACAAATCATCAAACCACACAGACTCCATTACAATCACAGTTTTTTCATCAGGCCTAGGGGGAACAAATCATCAAACCACACAGACTCCATTACAATCACAGTTTTTTCATCAGGCCTAGGGGGAACAAATCATCAAACCACACAGACTTCATTACAATCACAGTTTTTTTCATCAGGCCTAGGGGGAACAAATCATCAAACCACACAGACTCCATTACAATCACAGTTTTTTCATCAGGCCTAGGGGGAACAAATCATCAAACCACACAGACTCCATTACAATCACAGTTTTTTCATCAGGCCTAGGGGGAACAAATCATCAAACCACACAGACTCCATTACAATCACAGTTTTTTCATCAGGCCTAGGGGGAACAAATCATCAAACCACACAGACTCCATTACAATCACAGTTTTTTCATCAGGCCTAGGGGGAACAAATCATCAAACCACACAGACTCCATTACAATCACAGTTTTTTCATCAGGCCTAGGGGGAACAAATCATCAAACCACACAGACTCCATTACAATCACAGTTTTTTCATCAGGCCTAGGGGGAACAAATCATCAAACCACACAGACTCCATTACAATCACAGTTTTTTCATCAGGCCTAGGGGGAACAAATCATCAAACCACACAGACTCCATTACAATCACAGTTTTTTCATCAGGCCTAGGGGGAACAAATCATCAAACCACACAGACTCCATTACAAT
>NW_026734232.1:10000-12500 GCF_028476545.2 Physella acuta
GGTACCTATGGATAGCCCTCGGCCCTACCTAATACACCGTGTCCATAACAATGTGGTAATTAAATATTTACTGGGCGTTAGGGTCGGTCTTAGTAAATTGCTATATAAAGTCTATATAAAATTTTACGAATTTAAAAAAAAAAATTCCTACCGTCAAAAATAGCGACGCCTAGACCACCACACCTGTTCTGACGTTAAATCCTACTTGCACACACGTGTGGGAATAGATTAGATATCATCTAGAGATAGAATTCCTAATTATTTAATTAAAATAGAGACTCTAGATTTAATAGTTGTGTCATAGTTACATTAAGTCGAATTAGCGAAGCGGAGGCGGGAACTAGATTCTAGATCTAACACTTCGATTGCGATGAAAAAAAAATAGCTTTATTTTAAGGCCGACAAGGCAAATACGGTTTAATTAATATTAAAGAAATAAGTCCGAACACCTACCTTAAGCGAATCATCTACACAACACATGACTAGAAATAATACACGTCCACACGAAGAGCGATTGAAACGGTGACTGCAACGGTGAAAACTTGTACGACGGAAACATGGCGCCTAGGTTATGCCTACTTCCGGTCTGATGAAAATTTTTAATTCATTTTAAATTTTGCGCTCTATTTCGTCCGCGCTTGTCCACTTAAACTCTACAGAAAAGATAGTCTATATAAAAATAATTCCTAGAAGACAATTTTATGAGAGATCACCCACATTTATTTACCCTGCCTGTCTACCTTAGGGTTAGAGTTTGAATTTTTCTAGATTCAAGCCAAATATGCCGTGTCGATTAAACGACGACGTACATAACAGAGCGAAGACAATGAATGGTTCCTTAATTAACTATAATTACGGTCCTAATACAACTACAATTCACCATAGTACTAATATGTATGTGTATTGTTGTTTTGGGAGTTCTGTCATTACATTTTAAATTATAAAAAAAACGGGTTTACGATACACTTCATTACGCCGCCGATCGTGGTTTTAGATTTAAATTTGGTCGGATTCGGTTTATTATTAATTTATATAATACTTTATACATACTTTAATTCATTAAATACATTTATCTATGTATTTATTTCATTAGTTAAGTATTTGTTTAACTAAAAATTATCAATTTAAGGCATAACAATTACAGAAAACGATTGTATTTGAGATAAGTCTTATCGAACCATTTAGTAGCTGGGTCGGTTTATTATTAATTTATCTAATACTTTATACATACTTTCACTCATTAATTACATGTATATATGCATTCATTAAATCATTTAAGTATTTATTTCATCAAAAAGTATCGATTGAAGGCATAACACTGATAGAAAACGATTGTATTTGAGATAAGTCTTATCGAACCATTTAGTAGCTGGTTCGCGGGTCGGTTTTATTCCTTAACTCTAGATTTAAGTCTATCGTGTTTAATTTCAATTTAATTTATCACAACTTTTAGATTTTGTACTAGATTAAGCTACATTGAAGCTTATTTTTCACTATTTAATCAATAGAGGATATTATATAATATTTTTAAGTCTAATATTACGCAGCCGTTTGTTAAATCTAGTTTTACAACGACGACTCGCGCGATTTCGGTTTGGTTTTAAAACTTAAGTTCATTGATTCTTAAAATATATATTCCAGTTAGAATAGAACTGAATACGTACCACATGATGTATACACACGTTTGGGTTATTTATTTATTTTAAATTTAGTTTATTATGACCGATCGTAATTAACTTTGGCGATACCGGGCTGATATGTCTTATCGACCGGAAAACTACTGTCCCTTCGGTCGACTAGTTGGTCTTAGACGGCATTACCGAGGTTTGAAAACTCTTACACCGTGTTTTTATTTTCACATAGATCCTATATTTTGATACCAGTCATTCGTTTAAGTTTAAATTAGAAAACGTGAAATGTAGTTTATTGGAAACACTAATGTTTTTAATTTTGTACAAAATAAATTTTTATTCGTTTCAGGTAAACGGCGGGATGAGAAAAATCTGCTTTCTACAACACATACATTGGTTAAGAATATAAAGTGAAATATAGTTGTACAAACACCGTCTCTACTTAGCAGCTTAGCCTCTACGGCAATGCCGCGTCTTTACACTGGGCGAGCTTGAGACTGGAAAACTCTCGATCACTCTACGCGGGAATGCCGCTAAGTCGAGGCGGTCTGATCGGCAACCCATCAAACTTCAGCTCATCTATTTTTTTTTTATTTTTCACAATTTTTTTAAAATTCGGGTAAACGGCGGGATGAACTCAACCAAATTTTTCAATTGGGTTTTTAATATCCACGTACATTCAGCGCAAAGTGAAATGTAGTTTTAATGTATTTAAACATAGAACAACCACCGTCATTCGCCAGCTCTGTTAGACTAACGACTCGCCGCTTCGCATCCTCGGTGGAACGGGCGACCTCTCGATCACTTGCGGCCACAGTACGGCAATGCCGCAAAATAAAGTCGGTTTGATCGGTGAACTGCCACTCGCA
>NW_026734232.1:20000-22500 GCF_028476545.2 Physella acuta
TTAAACCGAAAAATCGGGTACATAGTCTCGGGGAGGACCGGGGTGCCGCCCCATGAGGGGAGCCCGCACGGAGGGCGCCGGGGGTGCCGCGACCCGGGGGGCGGCGCGGGGGTGTCGGGGCGCATCTACGGGGCTCACTCGCGCGGGCGCCACACTTCCGGGGGGCGCCCCAGGTGGGGTGCCAACTTTGGCGCCCCCGACTAAGGGGCCGCCCCCACTGCGGTTACACGCTTTACGACCACCCACCCGCGTTCCCCACCCCAGGGGGCATGCGAATCACCCGCCAGGGGCGTTCTGGGACCGAGGGCGCCGCTCCGGCACAAGGGGGAGCCAAAACGCCCCGAGTTCCCCCGCGGCCACCTCGACACCTGGGCGGGCGGCGAGGGGTGTCCTGCGATCGGGGTGGGGAGCTCTACCAGAATCACCCGCCAAACTTCACCGGGGGCGTCTCCCGGCGCCCCTGCGCTCGGGTGACGAACAGCGCCCCGGGCTATCCCGGGCGCCCTATGGCGTCCACCTTCGATCGGAAGGGTGATCTCGACTCGGGCTGAGGCGGGCCACAACAATCCGCGGTCACATCGGAGCCGTCCAGGCTAACGAGGCCCCGGCTCACGGGTAACCCATGGGGCTGGACCGGGAGTCCGCCGTTAAAGAAGAAAGAAATGTAGTGCAAACCAGAACCAGTTTTTTTTATTTATTTTATAACTCGACTAATAATCGTCACAAAATTATAAACTTGGTACCTACGGATAGCCCTGGGCCCAACCTAATACAGGATGTCCATAACTATGCGCTAATTAAATAATTAATGGGTATTAAGGTCGGTCTTAGTAAATTGCTATATAAAGTCTAAGACCAGAACCAGTATTTTAAATTTATTTTATAACTCGGCTCCTAATTGTCACAAAATTTAAAAATTGGTACCTATGGATAGCCCTCGGCCCTACCTAATACACCGTGTCCATAACAATGTGGTAATTAAATATTTACTGGGCGTTAGGGTCGGTCTTAGTAAATTGCTATATAAAGTCTATATAAAATTTTACGAATTTAAAAAAAAAATTCCTACCGTCAAAAATAGCGACGCCTAGACCACCACACCTGTTCTGACGTTAAATCCTACTTGCACACACGTGTGGGAATAGATTAGATATCATCTAGAGATAGAATTCCTAATTATTTAATTAAAATAGAGACTCTAGATTTAATAGTTGTGTCATAGTTACATTAAGTCGAATTAGCGAAGCGGAGGCGGGAACTAGATTCTAGATCTAACACTTCGATTGCGATGAAAAAAAAATAGCTTTATTTTAAGGCCGACAAGGCAAATACGGTTTAATTAATATTAAAGAAATAAGTCCGAACACCTACCTTAAGCGAATCATCTACACAACACATGACTAGAAATAATACACGTCCACACGAAGAGCGATTGAAACGGTGACTGCAACGGTGAAAACTTGTACGACGGAAACATGGCGCCTAGGTTATGCCTACTTCCGGTCTGATGAAAATTTTTAATTCATTTTAAATTTTGCGCTCTATTTCGTCCGCGCTTGTCCACTTAAACTCTACAGAAAAGATAGTCTATATAAAAATAATTCCTAGAAGACAATTTTATGAGAGATCACCCACATTTATTTACCCTGCCTGTCTACCTTAGGGTTAGAGTTTGAATTTTTCTAGATTCAAGCCAAATATGCCGTGTCGATTAAACGACGACGTACATAACAGAGCGAAGACAATGAATGGTTCCTTAATTAACTATAATTACGGTCCTAATACAACTACAATTCACCATAGTACTAATATGTATGTGTATTGTTGTTTTGGGAGTTCTGTCATTACATTTTAAATTATAAAAAAAAACGGGTTTACGATACACTTCATTACGCCGCCGATCGTGGTTTTAGATTTAAATTTGGTCGGATTCGGTTTATTATTAATTTATATAATACTTTATACATACTTTAATTCATTAAATACATTTATCTATGTATTTATTTCATTAGTTAAGTATTTGTTTAACTAAAAATTATCAATTTAAGGCATAACAATTACAGAAAACGATTGTATTTGAGATAAGTCTTATCGAACCATTTAGTAGCTGGGTCGGTTTATTATTAATTTATCTAATACTTTATACATACTTTCACTCATTAATTACATGTATATATGCATTCATTAAATCATTTAAGTATTTATTTCATCAAAAAGTATCGATTGAAGGCATAACACTGATAGAAAACGATTGTATTTGAGATAAGTCTTATCGAACCATTTAGTAGCTGGTTCGCGGGTCGGTTTTATTCCTTAACTCTAGATTTAAGTCTATCGTGTTTAATTTCAATTTAATTTATCACAACTTTTAGATTTTGTACTAGATTAAGCTACATTGAAGCTTATTTTTCACTATTTAATCAATAGAGGATATTATATAATATTTTTAAGTCTAATATTACGCAGCCGTTTGTTAAATCTAGTTTTACAACGACGACTC
>NW_026734233.1:0-2500 GCF_028476545.2 Physella acuta
TCTAATTTTTTCAAAGTAAACGCGTCGGCCACCCGGGACGCTCAGTGAAGAGCACCCGCGGGAGAGAGCCGACAGACGGTAGGGCAGGAGATACGGGCAGTGAGCCGGCGCGAGCCGGACCGCCCGCCTGCGCCTGAGATCCAACTACGAGCTTTTTAACTGCAACAACTTTAATATACGCTATTGGAGCTGGAATTACCGCGGCTGCTGGCACCAGACTTGCCCTCCAATAGATCCTCGTTAAAGGGTTTAAAGTGTACTCATTCCAATTACGGGGCCTCGAAAGAGTCCCGTATTGTTATTTTTCGTCACTACCTCCCCGTGCCGGGAGTGGGTAAGTTGCGCGCCTGCTGCCTTCCTTGGATGTGGTAGCCGTTTCTCATGCTCCCTCTCCGGAATCGAACCCTGATTCCCCGTTACCCGTTACAAACATGGTAGGCATATCACGTACCATCGACATTTGATAGGGCAGACATTTGAAAGATGCGTCGCCGGCGCGAGGCCATGCGATCAGCACAAAGTTATCCAGAGTCACCAAATGGGACGACGCAACCCCTTGCGAGGCCGCGCCGATTGGTTTTGAACTAATAAAAGCGCTCTTCCCGATAAAGGTCGGAGCTTCGATTGCATGTATTAGCTCTAGAATTGCCACAGTTATCCAAGTAGGATCGTGTCATCTAAGGAACCTCGACTGATTTAATGAGCCATTCGCGGTTTCACCATGGGACAGTGTGAACTTAGACATGCATGGCTTAATCTTTGAGACAAGCATATGACTACTGGCAGGATCAACCAGATAGCTATCGTTTGCGAGACGTTTTTCCACAACACATCGCGGGACGGGAGACAACGCTCTAGCGAGAGAACGGATCCCGGCATTCCCGGATTTTTTCACATCGGACCGCTCACATTTCCCCCTTCACCGTAAACACGGCGTCGCCGGGAAATCTCTCGATTTGCATCGAGCCGACTGCGTTTTGCAGACCCGTCGCCCGTTCCGAGGGCTGGGCCAGTGCGAGACTTTTATCGAGCCACCAATACTGCTTGGTTGCGTTAGCACTGCGCGTCGCCGCTGGCTTCACGCTACGGACACGTACTTTTACCTTCACTGGCGCGACCTGCGCGCCGAGCCCGCATTTTACCGGGAAGCTAGTCGGGAGACTGAGCCACGCACGGTCAGATCGGGCACATGTCCGCTGGCTGCGAGGGAGCGCGGATCCTAGCGTCACATAGAGGCTTCACCGACACTCACCTCCACAATAGTAGATACAGACCGTTTTAACCGCCGTATTTCTGCCCATACCTCTAGTGTTAAACCGAAAAATCGGGTACATAGTCTCGGGGAGGACCGGGGTGCCGCCCCATGAGGGGAGCCCGCACGGAGGGCGCCGGGGGTGCCGCGACCCGGGGGGCGGCGCGGGGGTGTCGGGGCGCATCTACGGGGCTCACTCGCGCGGGCGCCACACTTCCGGGGGGCGCCCCAGGTGGGGTGCCAACTTTGGCGCCCCCGACTAAGGGGCCGCCCCCACTGCGGTTACACGCTTTACGACCACCCACCCGCGTTCCCCACCCCAGGGGGCATGCGAATCACCCGCCAGGGGCGTTCTGGGACCGAGGGCGCCGCTCCGGCACAAGGGGGAGCCAAAACGCCCCGAGTTCCCCCGCGGCCACCTCGACACCTGGGCGGGCGGCGAGGGGTGTCCTGCGATCGGGGTGGGGAGCTCTACCAGAATCACCCGCCAAACTTCACCGGGGGCGTCTCCCGGCGCCCCTGCGCTCGGGTGACGAACAGCGCCCCGGGCTATCCCGGGCGCCCTATGGCGTCCACCTTCGATCGGAAGGGTGATCTCGACTCGGGCTGAGGCGGGGCCACAACAATCCGCGGTCACATCGGAGCCGTCCAGGCTAACGAGGCCCCGGCTCACGGGTAACCCATGGGGCTGGACCGGGAGTCCGCCGTTTAAAGAAGAAAGAAATGTAGTGCAAACCAGAACCAGTTTTTTTTATTTATTTTATAACTCGACTAATAATCGTCACAAAATTATAAACTTGGTACCTACGGATAGCCCTGGGCCCAACCTAATACAGGATGTCCATAACTATGCGCTAATTAAATAATTAATGGGTATTAAGGTCGGTCTTAGTAAATTGCTATATAAAGTCTAAGACCAGAACCAGTATTTTAAATTTATTTTATAACTCGGCTCCTAATTGTCACAAAATTTAAAAATTGGTACCTATGGATAGCCCTCGGCCCTACCTAATACACCGTGTCCATAACAATGTGGTAATTAAATATTTACTGGGCGTTAGGGTCGGTCTTAGTAAATTGCTATATAAAGTCTATATAAAATTTTACGAATTTAAAAAAAAAATTCCTACCGTCAAAAATAGCGACGCCTAGACCACCACACCTGTTCTGACGTTAAATCCTACTTGCACACACGTGTGGGAATAGATTAGATATCATCTAGAGATAGAATTCCTAATTATTTAATTA
>NW_026734233.1:10000-15000 GCF_028476545.2 Physella acuta
GGCCCTCACTGAACCGCTCAATCGATAGTAGCGACGGGCGGTGTGTACAAAGGGCAGGGACGTAATCAACGCGAGCTTATGACTCGCGCTTACTGGGAATTCCTCGTTCATGGGGAACAATTACAAGCCCCAATCCCTAGCACGAAGAAGATTCAACGGGTTTCCCAGCCCTTTCGGGCCAGGGAGGCATCCACGCTGATTTCTTCAGTGTAGCGCGCGTGCGGCCCCGGACATCTAAGGGCATCACAGACCTGTTATTGCTCAATCTCGTGTGGCTAAACGCCACTCGTCCCTCTAAGAAGTTGCGCCGGCGCATCGAGGAACGCGGCGAACTATTTAATAGGCTAGAGTCTCGTTCGTTATCGGAATTAACCAGACAAATCGCTCCACCAACTAAGAACGGCCATGCACCACCACCCACCGAATCAAGAAAGAGCTATCAATCTGTCAATCCTTACAGTGTCCGGACCGGGTGAGTTTTCCCGTGTTGAGTCAAATTAAGCCGCAGGCTCCACTCCTGGTGGTGCCCTTCCGTCAATTCCTTTAAGTTTCAGCTTTGCAACCATACTTCCCCCGGAACCCAAAACCTTTGGTTTCCCGGAGGCCGCCCGCAGAGTCATCGAAGCAACTCCTGCGGATGGCCAGGTGGCATAGTTTATGGTCAGAACTACGACGGTATCTGATCGTCTTCGCGCCTCTGACTTTCGTTCTTGACTAATGAAAACATTCTTGACAAATGCTTTCGCAGTAGTTCGTCTTGCTGCGATCCAAGAATTTCACCTCTAACGCAGCAATACGAATGCCCCCGTTTGTCCCTGTTAATCATTACCTCCAATTCCGAAAACCAACAAAATAGAACCGAGGTCCTATTCCATTATTCCATGCACCATTATTCAGGCAGCGAGGCCTGCTTTGAACACTCTAATTTTTTCAAAGTAAACGCGTCGGCCACCCGGGACGCTCAGTGAAGAGCACCCGCGGGAGAGAGCCGACAGACGGTAGGGCAGGAGATACGGGCAGTGAGCCGGCGCGAGCCGGACCGCCCGCCTGCGCCTGAGATCCAACTACGAGCTTTTTAACTGCAACAACTTTAATATACGCTATTGGAGCTGGAATTACCGCGGCTGCTGGCACCAGACTTGCCCTCCAATAGATCCTCGTTAAAGGGTTTAAAGTGTACTCATTCCAATTACGGGGCCTCGAAAGAGTCCCGTATTGTTATTTTTCGTCACTACCTCCCCGTGCCGGGAGTGGGTAAGTTGCGCGCCTGCTGCCTTCCTTGGATGTGGTAGCCGTTTCTCATGCTCCCTCTCCGGAATCGAACCCTGATTCCCCGTTACCCGTTACAAACATGGTAGGCATATCACGTACCATCGACATTTGATAGGGCAGACATTTGAAAGATGCGTCGCCGGCGCGAGGCCATGCGATCAGCACAAAGTTATCCAGAGTCACCAAATGGGACGACGCAACCCCTTGCGAGGCCGCGCCGATTGGTTTTGAACTAATAAAAGCGCTCTTCCCGATAAAGGTCGGAGCTTCGATTGCATGTATTAGCTCTAGAATTGCCACAGTTATCCAAGTAGGATCGTGTCATCTAAGGAACCTCGACTGATTTAATGAGCCATTCGCGGTTTCACCATGGGACAGTGTGAACTTAGACATGCATGGCTTAATCTTTGAGACAAGCATATGACTACTGGCAGGATCAACCAGATAGCTATCGTTTGCGAGACGTTTTTCCACAACACATCGCGGGACGGGAGACAACGCTCTAGCGAGAGAACGGATCCCGGCATTCCCGGATTTTTTCACATCGGACCGCTCACATTTCCCCCTTCACCGTAAACACGGCGTCGCCGGGAAATCTCTCGATTTGCATCGAGCCGACTGCGTTTTGCAGACCCGTCGCCCGTTCCGAGGGCTGGGCCAGTGCGAGACTTTTATCGAGCCACCAATACTGCTTGGTTGCGTTAGCACTGCGCGTCGCCGCTGGCTTCACGCTACGGACACGTACTTTTACCTTCACTGGCGCGACCTGCGCGCCGAGCCCGCATTTTACCGGGAAGCTAGTCGGGAGACTGAGCCACGCACGGTCAGATCGGGCACATGTCGCTGGCTGCGAGGGAGCGCGGATCCTAGCGTCACATAGAGGCTTCACCGACACTCACCTCCACAATAGTAGATACAGACCGTTTTAACCGCCGTATTTCTGCCCATACCTCTAGTGTTAAACCGAAAAATCGGGTACATAGTCTCGGGGAGGACCGGGGTGCCGCCCCATGAGGGGAGCCCGCACGGAGGGCGCCGGGGGTGCCGCGACCCGGGGGGCGGCGCGGGGGTGTCGGGGCGCATCTACGGGGCTCACTCGCGCGGGCGCCACACTTCCGGGGGGCGCCCCAGGTGGGGTGCCAACTTTGGCGCCCCCGACTAAGGGGCCGCCCCCACTGCGGTTACACGCTTTACGACCACCCACCCGCGTTCCCCACCCCAGGGGGCATGCGAATCACCCGCCAGGGGCGTTCTGGGACCGAGGGCGCCGCTCCGGCACAAGGGGGAGCCAAAACGCCCCGAGTTCCCCCGCGGCCACCTCGACACCTGGGCGGGCGGCGAGGGGTGTCCTGCGATCGGGGTGGGGAGCTCTACCAGAATCACCCGCCAAACTTCACCGGGGGCGTCTCCCGGCGCCCCTGCGCTCGGGTGACGAACAGCGCCCCGGGCTATCCCGGGCGCCCTATGGCGTCCACCTTCGATCGGAAGGGTGATCTCGACTCGGGCTGAGGCGGGCCACAACAATCCGCGGTCACATCGGAGCCGTCCAGGCTAACGAGGCCCCGGCTCACGGGTAACCCATGGGGCTGGACCGGGAGTCCGCCGTTAAAGAAGAAAGAAATGTAGTGCAAACCAGAACCAGTTTTTTTTATTTATTTTATAACTCGACTAATAATCGTCACAAAATTATAAACTTGGTACCTACGGATAGCCCTGGGCCCAACCTAATACAGGATGTCCATAACTATGCGCTAATTAAATAATTAATGGGTATTAAGGTCGGTCTTAGTAAATTGCTATATAAAGTCTAAGACCAGAACCAGTATTTTAAATTTATTTTATAACTCGGCTCCTAATTGTCACAAAATTTAAAAATTGGTACCTATGGATAGCCCTCGGCCCTACCTAATACACCGTGTCCATAACAATGTGGTAATTAAATATTTACTGGGCGTTAGGGTCGGTCTTAGTAAATTGCTATATAAAGTCTATATAAAATTTTACGAATTTAAAAAAAAAATTCCTACCGTCAAAAATAGCGACGCCTAGACCACCACACCTGTTCTGACGTTAAATCCTACTTGCACACACGTGTGGGAATAGATTAGATATCATCTAGAGATAGAATTCCTAATTATTTAATTAAAATAGAGACTCTAGATTTAATAGTTGTGTCATAGTTACATTAAGTCGAATTAGCGAAGCGGAGGCGGGAACTAGATTCTAGATCTAACACTTCGATTGCGATGAAAAAAAAATAGCTTTATTTTAAGGCCGACAAGGCAAATACGGTTTAATTAATATTAAAGAAATAAGTCCGAACACCTACCTTAAGCGAATCATCTACACAACACATGACTAGAAATAATACACGTCCACACGAAGAGCGATTGAAACGGTGACTGCAACGGTGAAAACTTGTACGACGGAAACATGGCGCCTAGGTTATGCCTACTTCCGGTCTGATGAAAATTTTTAATTCATTTTAAATTTTGCGCTCTATTTCGTCCGCGCTTGTCCACTTAAACTCTACAGAAAAGATAGTCTATATAAAAATAATTCCTAGAAGACAATTTTATGAGAGATCACCCACATTTATTTACCCTGCCTGTCTACCTTAGGGTTAGAGTTTGAATTTTTCTAGATTCAAGCCAAATATGCCGTGTCGATTAAACGACGACGTACATAACAGAGCGAAGACAATGAATGGTTCCTTAATTAACTATAATTACGGTCCTAATACAACTACAATTCACCATAGTACTAATATGTATGTGTATTGTTGTTTTGGGAGTTCTGTCATTACATTTTAAATTATAAAAAAAACGGGTTTACGATACACTTCATTACGCCGCCGATCGTGGTTTTAGATTTAAATTTGGTCGGATTCGGTTTATTATTAATTTATATAATACTTTATACATACTTTAATTCATTAAATACATTTATCTATGTATTTATTTCATTAGTTAAGTATTTGTTTAACTAAAAATTATCAATTTAAGGCATAACAATTACAGAAAACGATTGTATTTGAGATAAGTCTTATCGAACCATTTAGTAGCTGGGTCGGTTTATTATTAATTTATCTAATACTTTATACATACTTTCACTCATTAATTACATGTATATATGCATTCATTAAATCATTTAAGTATTTATTTCATCAAAAAGTATCGATTGAAGGCATAACACTGATAGAAAACGATTGTATTTGAGATAAGTCTTATCGAACCATTTAGTAGCTGGTTCGCGGGTCGGTTTTATTCCTTAACTCTAGATTTAAGTCTATCGTGTTTAATTTCAATTTAATTTATCACAACTTTTAGATTTTGTACTAGATTAAGCTACATTGAAGCTTATTTTTCACTATTTAATCAATAGAGGATATTATATAATATTTTTAAGTCTAATATTACGCAGCCGTTTGTTAAATCTAGTTTTACAACGACGACTCGCGCGATTTCGGTTTGGTTTTAAAACTTAAGTTCATTGATTCTTAAAATATATATTCCAGTTAGAATAGAACTGAATACGTACCACATGATGTATACACACGTTTGGGTTATTTATTTATTTTAAATTTAGTTTATTATGACCGATCGTAATTAACTTTGGCGATACCGGGCTGATATGTCTTATCGACCGGAAAACTACTGTCCCTTCGGTCGACTAGTTGGTCTTAGACGGCATTACCGAGGTTTGAAAACTCTTACACCGTGTTTTTA
>NW_026734233.1:22500-25681 GCF_028476545.2 Physella acuta
GTAGGATCGTGTCATCTAAGGAACCTCGACTGATTTAATGAGCCATTCGCGGTTTCACCATGGGACAGTGTGAACTTAGACATGCATGGCTTAATCTTTGAGACAAGCATATGACTACTGGCAGGATCAACCAGATAGCTATCGTTTGCGAGACGTTTTTCCACAACACATCGCGGGACGGGAGACAACGCTCTAGCGAGAGAACGGATCCCGGCATTCCCGGATTTTTTCACATCGGACCGCTCACATTTCCCCCTTCACCGTAAACACGGCGTCGCCGGGAAATCTCTCGATTTGCATCGAGCCGACTGCGTTTTGCAGACCCGTCGCCCGTTCCGAGGGCTGGGCCAGTGCGAGACTTTTATCGAGCCACCAATACTGCTTGGTTGCGTTAGCACTGCGCGTCGCCGCTGGCTTCACGCTACGGACACGTACTTTTACCTTCACTGGCGCGACCTGCGCGCCGAGCCCGCATTTTACCGGGAAGCTAGTCGGGAGACTGAGCCACGCACGGTCAGATCGGGCACATGTCGCTGGCTGCGAGGGAGCGCGGATCCTAGCGTCACATAGAGGCTTCACCGACACTCACCTCCACAATAGTAGATACAGACCGTTTTAACCGCCGTATTTCTGCCCATACCTCTAGTGTTAAACCGAAAAATCGGGTACATAGTCTCGGGGAGGACCGGGGGTGCCGCCCCATGAGGGGAGCCCGCACGGAGGGCGCCGGGGGTGCCGCGACCCGGGGGGCGGCGCGGGGGGTGTCGGGGCGCATCTACGGGGCTCACTCGCGCGGGCGCCACACTTCCGGGGGGCGCCCCAGGTGGGGTGCCAACTTTGGCGCCCCCGACTAAGGGGCCGCCCCCACTGCGGTTACACGCTTTACGACCACCCACCCGCGTTCCCCACCCCAGGGGGCATGCGAATCACCCGCCAGGGGCGTTCTGGGACCGAGGGCGCCGCTCCGGCACAAGGGGGAGCCAAAACGCCCCGAGTTCCCCCGCGGCCACCTCGACACCTGGGCGGGCGGCGAGGGGTGTCCTGCGATCGGGGTGGGGAGCTCTACCAGAATCACCCGCCAAACTTCACCGGGGGCGTCTCCCGGCGCCCCTGCGCTCGGGTGACGAACAGCGCCCCGGGCTATCCCGGGCGCCCTATGGCGTCCACCTTCGATCGGAAGGGTGATCTCGACTCGGGCTGAGGCGGGCCACAACAATCCGCGGTCACATCGGAGCCGTCCAGGCTAACGAGGCCCCGGCTCACGGGTAACCCATGGGGCTGGACCGGGAGTCCGCCGTTAAAGAAGAAAGAAATGTAGTGCAAACCAGAACCAGTTTTTTTTATTTATTTTATAACTCGACTAATAATCGTCACAAAATTATAAACTTGGTACCTACGGATAGCCCTGGGCCCAACCTAATACAGGATGTCCATAACTATGCGCTAATTAAATAATTAATGGGTATTAAGGTCGGTCTTAGTAAATTGCTATATAAAGTCTAAGACCAGAACCAGTATTTTAAATTTATTTTATAACTCGGCTCCTAATTGTCACAAAATTTAAAAATTGGTACCTATGGATAGCCCTCGGCCCTACCTAATACACCGTGTCCATAACAATGTGGTAATTAAATATTTACTGGGCGTTAGGGTCGGTCTTAGTAAATTGCTATATAAAGTCTATATAAAATTTTACGAATTTAAAAAAAAAATTCCTACCGTCAAAAATAGCGACGCCTAGACCACCACACCTGTTCTGACGTTAAATCCTACTTGCACACACGTGTGGGAATAGATTAGATATCATCTAGAGATAGAATTCCTAATTATTTAATTAAAATAGAGACTCTAGATTTAATAGTTGTGTCATAGTTACATTAAGTCGAATTAGCGAAGCGGAGGCGGGAACTAGATTCTAGATCTAACACTTCGATTGCGATGAAAAAAAAATAGCTTTATTTTAAGGCCGACAAGGCAAATACGGTTTAATTAATATTAAAGAAATAAGTCCGAACACCTACCTTAAGCGAATCATCTACACAACACATGACTAGAAATAATACACGTCCACACGAAGAGCGATTGAAACGGTGACTGCAACGGTGAAAACTTGTACGACGGAAACATGGCGCCTAGGTTATGCCTACTTCCGGTCTGATGAAAATTTTTAATTCATTTTAAATTTTGCGCTCTATTTCGTCCGCGCTTGTCCACTTAAACTCTACAGAAAAGATAGTCTATATAAAAATAATTCCTAGAAGACAATTTTATGAGAGATCACCCACATTTATTTACCCTGCCTGTCTACCTTAGGGTTAGAGTTTGAATTTTTCTAGATTCAAGCCAAATATGCCGTGTCGATTAAACGACGACGTACATAACAGAGCGAAGACAATGAATGGTTCCTTAATTAACTATAATTACGGTCCTAATACAACTACAATTCACCATAGTACTAATATGTATGTGTATTGTTGTTTTGGGAGTTCTGTCATTACATTTTAAATTATAAAAAAAACGGGTTTACGATACACTTCATTACGCCGCCGATCGTGGTTTTAGATTTAAATTTGGTCGGATTCGGTTTATTATTAATTTATATAATACTTTATACATACTTTAATTCATTAAATACATTTATCTATGTATTTATTTCATTAGTTAAGTATTTGTTTAACTAAAAAATTATCAATTTAAGGCATAACAATTACAGAAAACGATTGTATTTGAGATAAGTCTTATCGAACCATTTAGTAGCTGGGTCGGTTTATTATTAATTTATCTAATACTTTATACATACTTTCACTCATTAATTACATGTATATATGCATTCATTAAATCATTTAAGTATTTATTTCATCAAAAAGTATCGATTGAAGGCATAACACTGATAGAAAACGATTGTATTTGAGATAAGTCTTATCGAACCATTTAGTAGCTGGTTCGCGGGTCGGTTTTATTCCTTAACTCTAGATTTAAGTCTATCGTGTTTAATTTCAATTTAATTTATCACAACTTTTAGATTTTGTACTAGATTAAGCTACATTGAAGCTTATTTTTCACTATTTAATCAATAGAGGATATTATATAATATTTTTAAGTCTAATATTACGCAGCCGTTTGTTAAATCTAGTTTTACAACGACGACTCGCGCGATTTCGGTTTGGTTTTAAAACTTAAG
>NW_026734234.1:7500-10000 GCF_028476545.2 Physella acuta
CTCGTTAAAGGGTTTAAAGTGTACTCATTCCAATTACGGGGCCTCGAAAGAGTCCCGTATTGTTATTTTTCGTCACTACCTCCCCGTGCCGGGAGTGGGTAAGTTGCGCGCCTGCTGCCTTCCTTGGATGTGGTAGCCGTTTCTCATGCTCCCTCTCCGGAATCGAACCCTGATTCCCCGTTACCCGTTACAAACATGGTAGGCATATCACGTACCATCGACATTTGATAGGGCAGACATTTGAAAGATGCGTCGCCGGCGCGAGGCCATGCGATCAGCACAAAGTTATCCAGAGTCACCAAATGGGACGACGCAACCCCTTGCGAGGCCGCGCCGATTGGTTTTGAACTAATAAAAGCGCTCTTCCCGATAAAGGTCGGAGCTTCGATTGCATGTATTAGCTCTAGAATTGCCACAGTTATCCAAGTAGGATCGTGTCATCTAAGGAACCTCGACTGATTTAATGAGCCATTCGCGGTTTCACCATGGGACAGTGTGAACTTAGACATGCATGGCTTAATCTTTGAGACAAGCATATGACTACTGGCAGGATCAACCAGATAGCTATCGTTTGCGAGACGTTTTTCCACAACACATCGCGGGACGGGAGACAACGCTCTAGCGAGAGAACGGATCCCGGCATTCCCGGATTTTTTCACATCGGACCGCTCACATTTCCCCCTTCACCGTAAACACGGCGTCGCCGGGAAATCTCTCGATTTGCATCGAGCCGACTGCGTTTTGCAGACCCGTCGCCCGTTCCGAGGGCTGGGCCAGTGCGAGACTTTTATCGAGCCACCAATACTGCTTGGTTGCGTTAGCACTGCGCGTCGCCGCTGGCTTCACGCTACGGACACGTACTTTTACCTTCACTGGCGCGACCTGCGCGCCGAGCCCGCATTTTACCGGGAAGCTAGTCGGGAGACTGAGCCACGCACGGTCAGATCGGGCACATGTCGCTGGCTGCGAGGGAGCGCGGATCCTAGCGTCACATAGAGGCTTCACCGACACTCACCTCCACAATAGTAGATACAGACCGTTTTAACCGCCGTATTTCTGCCCATACCTCTAGTGTTAAACCGAAAAATCGGGTACATAGTCTCGGGGAGGACCGGGGTGCCGCCCCATGAGGGGAGCCCGCACGGAGGGCGCCGGGGGTGCCGCGACCCGGGGGGCGGCGCGGGGGTGTCGGGGCGCATCTACGGGGCTCACTCGCGCGGGCGCCACACTTCCGGGGGGCGCCCCAGGTGGGGTGCCAACTTTGGCGCCCCCGACTAAGGGGCCGCCCCCACTGCGGTTACACGCTTTACGACCACCCACCCGCGTTCCCCACCCCAGGGGGCATGCGAATCACCCGCCAGGGGCGTTCTGGGACCGAGGGCGCCGCTCCGGCACAAGGGGGAGCCAAAACGCCCCGAGTTCCCCCGCGGCCACCTCGACACCTGGGCGGGCGGCGAGGGGTGTCCTGCGATCGGGGTGGGGAGCTCTACCAGAATCACCCGCCAAACTTCACCGGGGGCGTCTCCCGGCGCCCCTGCGCTCGGGTGACGAACAGCGCCCCGGGCTATCCCGGGCGCCCTATGGCGTCCACCTTCGATCGGAAGGGTGATCTCGACTCGGGCTGAGGCGGGCCACAACAATCCGCGGTCACATCGGAGCCGTCCAGGCTAACGAGGCCCCGGCTCACGGGTAACCCATGGGGCTGGACCGGGAGTCCGCCGTTAAAGAAGAAAGAAATGTAGTGCAAACCAGAACCAGTTTTTTTTATTTATTTTATAACTCGACTAATAATCGTCACAAAATTATAAACTTGGTACCTACGGATAGCCCTGGGCCCAACCTAATACAGGATGTCCATAACTATGCGCTAATTAAATAATTAATGGGTATTAAGGTCGGTCTTAGTAAATTGCTATATAAAGTCTAAGACCAGAACCAGTATTTTAAATTTATTTTATAACTCGGCTCCTAATTGTCACAAAATTTAAAAATTGGTACCTATGGATAGCCCTCGGCCCTACCTAATACACCGTGTCCATAACAATGTGGTAATTAAATATTTACTGGGCGTTAGGGTCGGTCTTAGTAAATTGCTATATAAAGTCTATATAAAATTTTACGAATTTAAAAAAAAAATTCCTACCGTCAAAAATAGCGACGCCTAGACCACCACACCTGTTCTGACGTTAAATCCTACTTGCACACACGTGTGGGAATAGATTAGATATCATCTAGAGATAGAATTCCTAATTATTTAATTAAAATAGAGACTCTAGATTTAATAGTTGTGTCATAGTTACATTAAGTCGAATTAGCGAAGCGGAGGCGGGAACTAGATTCTAGATCTAACACTTCGATTGCGATGAAAAAAAAATAGCTTTATTTTAAGGCCGACAAGGCAAATACGGTTTAATTAATATTAAAGAAATAAGTCCGAACACCTACCTTAAGCGAATCATCTACACAACACATGACTAGAAATAATACACGTCCACACGAA
>NW_026734234.1:20000-22500 GCF_028476545.2 Physella acuta
GCGTCCACCTTCGATCGGAAGGGTGATCTCGACTCGGGCTGAGGCGGGCCACAACAATCCGCGGTCACATCGGAGCCGTCCAGGCTAACGAGCCCCGGCTCACGGGTAACCCATGGGGCTGGACCGGGAGTCCGCCGTTAAAGAAGAAAGAAATGTAGTGCAAACCAGAACCAGTTTTTTTATTTATTTTATAACTCGACTAATAATCGTCACAAAATTATAAACTTGGTACCTACGGATAGCCCTGGGCCCAACCTAATACAGGATGTCCATAACTATGCGCTAATTAAATAATTAATGGGTATTAAGGTCGGTCTTAGTAAATTGCTATATAAAGTCTAAGACCAGAACCAGTATTTTAAATTTATTTTATAACTCGGCTCCTAATTGTCACAAAATTTAAAAATTGGTACCTATGGATAGCCCTCGGCCCTACCTAATACACCGTGTCCATAACAATGTGGTAATTAAATATTTACTGGGCGTTAGGGTCGGTCTTAGTAAATTGCTATATAAAGTCTATATAAAATTTTACGAATTTAAAAAAAAAATTCCTACCGTCAAAAATAGCGACGCCTAGACCACCACACCTGTTCTGACGTTAAATCCTACTTGCACACACGTGTGGGAATAGATTAGATATCATCTAGAGATAGAATTCCTAATTATTTAATTAAAATAGAGACTCTAGATTTAATAGTTGTGTCATAGTTACATTAAGTCGAATTAGCGAAGCGGAGGCGGGAACTAGATTCTAGATCTAACACTTCGATTGCGATGAAAAAAAAATAGCTTTATTTTAAGGCCGACAAGGCAAATACGGTTTAATTAATATTAAAGAAATAAGTCCGAACACCTACCTTAAGCGAATCATCTACACAACACATGACTAGAAATAATACACGTCCACACGAAGAGCGATTGAAACGGTGACTGCAACGGTGAAAACTTGTACGACGGAAACATGGCGCCTAGGTTATGCCTACTTCCGGTCTGATGAAAATTTTTAATTCATTTTAAATTTTGCGCTCTATTTCGTCCGCGCTTGTCCACTTAAACTCTACAGAAAAGATAGTCTATATAAAAATAATTCCTAGAAGACAATTTTATGAGAGATCACCCACATTTATTTACCCTGCCTGTCTACCTTAGGGTTAGAGTTTGAATTTTTCTAGATTCAAGCCAAATATGCCGTGTCGATTAAACGACGACGTACATAACAGAGCGAAGACAATGAATGGTTCCTTAATTAACTATAATTACGGTCCTAATACAACTACAATTCACCATAGTACTAATATGTATGTGTATTGTTGTTTTGGGAGTTCTGTCATTACATTTTAAATTATAAAAAAAACGGGTTTACGATACACTTCATTACGCCGCCGATCGTGGTTTTAGATTTAAATTTGGTCGGATTCGGTTTATTATTAATTTATATAATACTTTATACATACTTTAATTCATTAAATACATTTATCTATGTATTTATTTCATTAGTTAAGTATTTGTTTAACTAAAAATTATCAATTTAAGGCATAACAATTACAGAAAACGATTGTATTTGAGATAAGTCTTATCGAACCATTTAGTAGCTGGGTCGGTTTATTATTAATTTATCTAATACTTTATACATACTTTCACTCATTAATTACATGTATATATGCATTCATTAAATCATTTAAGTATTTATTTCATCAAAAAGTATCGATTGAAGGCATAACACTGATAGAAAACGATTGTATTTGAGATAAGTCTTATCGAACCATTTAGTAGCTGGTTCGCGGGTCGGTTTTATTCCTTAACTCTAGATTTAAGTCTATCGTGTTTAATTTCAATTTAATTTATCACAACTTTTAGATTTTGTACTAGATTAAGCTACATTGAAGCTTATTTTTCACTATTTAATCAATAGAGGATATTATATAATATTTTTAAGTCTAATATTACGCAGCCGTTTGTTAAATCTAGTTTTACAACGACGACTCGCGCGATTTCGGTTTGGTTTTAAAACTTAAGTTCATTGATTCTTAAAATATATATTCCAGTTAGAATAGAACTGAATACGTACCACATGATGTATACACACGTTTGGGTTATTTATTTATTTTAAATTTAGTTTATTATGACCGATCGTAATTAACTTTGGCGATACCGGGCTGATATGTCTTATCGACCGGAAAACTACTGTCCCTTCGGTCGACTAGTTGGTCTTAGACGGCATTACCGAGGTTTGAAAACTCTTACACCGTGTTTTTTATTTTCACATAGATCCTATATTTTGATACCAGTCATTCGTTTAAGTTTAAATTAGAAAACGTGAAATGTAGTTTATTGGAAACACTAATGTTTTTAATTTTGTACAAAATAAATTTTTATTCGTTTCAGGTAAACGGCGGGATGAGAAAAATCTGCTTTCTACAACACATACATTGGTTAAGAATATAAAGTGAAATATAGTTGTACAAACACCGTCTCTACTTAGCAGCTTAGCCTCTAC
>NW_026734234.1:30000-32273 GCF_028476545.2 Physella acuta
CATCGGACCGCTCACATTTCCCCCCTTCACCGTAAACACGGCGTCGCCGGGAAATCTCTCGATTTGCATCGAGCCGACTGCGTTTTGCAGACCCGTCGCCCGTTCCGAGGGCTGGGCCAGTGCGAGACTTTTATCGAGCCACCAATACTGCTTGGTTGCGTTAGCACTGCGCGTCGCCGCTGGCTTCACGCTACGGACACGTACTTTTACCTTCACTGGCGCGACCTGCGCGCCGAGCCCGCATTTTACCGGGAAGCTAGTCGGGGAGACTGAGCCACGCACGGTCAGATCGGGCACATGTCGCTGGCTGCGAGGGAGCGCGGATCCTAGCGTCACATAGAGGCTTCACCGACACTCACCTCCACAATAGTAGATACAGACCGTTTTAACCGCCGTATTTCTGCCCATACCTCTAGTGTTAAACCGAAAAATCGGGGTACATAGTCTCGGGGGAGGACCGGGGTGCCGCCCCATGAGGGGAGCCCGCACGGAGGGCGCCGGGGGTGCCGCGACCCGGGGGGCGGCGCGGGGGGTGTCGGGGCGCATCTACGGGGGCTCACTCGCGCGGGCGCCACACTTCCGGGGGGGCGCCCCAGGTGGGGGTGCCAACTTTGGCGCCCCCGACTAAGGGGCCGCCCCCACTGCGGTTACACGCTTTACGACCACCCCACCCGCGTTCCCCACCCCAGGGGGCATGCGAATCACCCGCCAGGGGCGTTCTGGGACCGAGGGCGCCGCTCCGGCACAAGGGGGAGCCAAAACGCCCCGAGTTCCCCCGCGGCCACCTCGACACCTGGGCGGGCGGCGAGGGGGTGTCCTGCGATCGGGGTGGGGAGCTCTACCAGAATCACCCGCCAAACTTCACCGGGGGCGTCTCCCGGCGCCCCTGCGCTCGGGTGACGAACAGCGCCCCGGGCTATCCCGGGCGCCCTATGGCGTCCACCTTCGATCGGAAGGGTGATCTCGACTCGGGCTGAGGCGGGCCACAACAATCCGCGGTCACATCGGAGCCGTCCAGGCTAACGAGCCCCGGCTCACGGGTAACCCATGGGGCTGGACCGGGAGTCCGCCGTTAAAGAAGAAAGAAATGTAGTGCAAACCAGAACCAGTTTTTTTTATTTATTTTATAACTCGACTAATAATCGTCACAAAATTATAAACTTGGTACCTACGGATAGCCCTGGGCCCAACCTAATACAGGATGTCCATAACTATGCGCTAATTAAATAATTAATGGGTATTAAGGTCGGTCTTAGTAAATTGCTATATAAAGTCTAAGACCAGAACCAGTATTTTAAATTTATTTTATAACTCGGCTCCTAATTGTCACAAAATTTAAAAATTGGTACCTATGGATAGCCCTCGGCCCTACCTAATACACCGTGTCCATAACAATGTGGTAATTAAATATTTACTGGGCGTTAGGGTCGGTCTTAGTAAATTGCTATATAAAGTCTATATAAAATTTTACGAATTTAAAAAAAAAATTCCTACCGTCAAAAATAGCGACGCCTAGACCACCACACCTGTTCTGACGTTAAATCCTACTTGCACACACGTGTGGGAATAGATTAGATATCATCTAGAGATAGAATTCCTAATTATTTAATTAAAATAGAGACTCTAGATTTAATAGTTGTGTCATAGTTACATTAAGTCGAATTAGCGAAGCGGAGGCGGGAACTAGATTCTAGATCTAACACTTCGATTGCGATGAAAAAAAAATAGCTTTATTTTAAGGCCGACAAGCAAATACGGTTTAATTAATATTAAAGAAATAAGTCCGAACACCTACCTTAAGCGAATCATCTACACAACACATGACTAGAAATAATACACGTCCACACGAAGAGCGATTGAAACGGTGACTGCAACGGTGAAAACTTGTACGACGGAAACATGGCGCCTAGGTTATGCCTACTTCCGGTCTGATGAAAATTTTTAATTCATTTTAAATTTTGCGCTCTATTTCGTCCGCGCTTGTCCACTTAAACTCTACAGAAAAGATAGTCTATATAAAAATAATTCCTAGAAGACAATTTTATGAGAGATCACCCACATTTATTTACCCTGCCTGTCTACCTTAGGGTTAGAGTTTGAATTTTTCTAGATTCAAGCCAAATATGCCGTGTCGATTAAACGACGACGTACATAACAGAGCGAAGACAATGAATGGTTCCTTAATTAACTATAATTACGGTCCTAATACAACTACAATTCACCATAGTACTAATATGTATGTGTATTGTTGTTTTGGGAGTTCTGTCATTACA
>NW_026734235.1:10000-12500 GCF_028476545.2 Physella acuta
TTCGATAAGACTTATCTCAAATACAATCGTTTTCTGTAATTGTTATGCCTTAAATTGATAATTTTTAGTTAAACAAATACTTAACTAATGAAATAAATACATAGATAAATGTATTTAATGAATTAAAGTATGTATAAAGTATTATATAAATTAATAATAAACCGAATCCGACCAAATTTAAATCTAAAACCACGATCGGCGGCGTAATGAAGTGTATCGTAAACCCGTTTTTTTTATAATTTAAAATGTAATGACAGAACTCCCAAAACAACAATACACATACATATTAGTACTATGGTGAATTGTAGTTGTATTAGGACCGTAATTATAGTTAATTAAGGAACCATTCATTGTCTTCGCTCTGTTATGTACGTCGTCGTTTAATCGACACGGCATATTTGGCTTGAATCTAGAAAAAATTCAAACTCTAACCCTAAGGTAGACAGGCAGGGTAAATAAATGTGGGTGATCTCTCATAAAATTGTCTTCTAGGAATTATTTTTATATAGACTATCTTTTCTGTAGAGTTTAAGTGGACAAGCGCGGACGAAATAGAGCGCAAAATTTAAAATGAATTAAAAATTTTCATCAGACCGGAAGTAGGCATAACCTAGGCGCCATGTTTCCGTCGTACAAGTTTTCACCGTTGCAGTCACCGTTTCAATCGCTCTTCGTGTGGACGTGTATTATTTCTAGTCATGTGTGTGTGTAGATGATTCGCTTAAGGTAGGTGTTCGGACTTATTTCTTTAATATTAATTAAACCGTATTTGCCTTGTCGGCCTTAAAATAAAGCTATTTTTTTTTTCATCGCAATCGAAGTGTTAGATCTAGAATCTAGTTCCCGCCTCCGCTTCGCTAATTCGACTTAATGTAACTATGACACAACTATTAAATCTAGAGTCTCTATTTTAATTAAATAATTAGGAATTCTATCTCTAGATGATATCTAATCTATTCCCACACGTGTGTGCAAGTAGGATTTAACGTCAGAACAGGTGTGGTGGTCTAGGCGTCGCTATTTTTGACGGTAGGAATTTTTTTTTTAAATTCGTAAAATTTTATATAGACTTTATATAGCAATTTACTAAGACCGACCCTAACGCCCAGTAAATATTTAATTACCACATTGTTATGGACACGGTGTATTAGGTAGGGCCGAGGGCTATCCATAGGTACCAATTTTTAAATTTTGTGACAATTAGGAGCCGAGTTATAAAATAAATTTAAAATACTGGTTCTGGTCTTAGACTTTATATAGCAATTTACTAAGACCGACCTTAATACCCATTAATTATTTAATTAGCGCATAGTTATGGACATCCTGTATTAGGTTGGGCCCAGGGCTATCCGTAGGTACCAAGTTTATAATTTTGTGACGATTATTAGTCGAGTTATAAAATAAATAAAAAAAACTGGTTCTGGTTTGCACTACATTTCTTTCTTCTTTAACGGCGGACTCCCGGTCCAGCCCCATGGGTTACCCGTGAGCCGGGGCCTCGTTAGCCTGGACGGCTCCGATGTGACCGCGGATTGTTGTGGCCCGCCTCAGCCCGAGTCGAGATCACCCTTCCGATCGAAGGTGGACGCCATAGGGCGCCCGGGATAGCCCGGGGCGCTGTTCGTCACCCGAGCGCAGGGGCGCCGGGAGACGCCCCCGGTGAAGTTTGGCGGGTGATTCTGGTAGAGCTCCCCACCCCGATCGCAGGACACCCCTCGCCGCCCGCCCAGGTGTCGAGGTGGCCGCGGGGGAACTCGGGGCGTTTTGGCTCCCCCTTGTGCCGGAGCGGCGCCCTCGGTCCCAGAACGCCCCTGGCGGGTGATTCGCATGCCCCCTGGGGTGGGGAACGCGGGTGGGTGGTCGTAAAGCGTGTAACCGCAGTGGGGGCGGCCCCTTAGTCGGGGGCGCCAAAGTTGGCACCCCACCTGGGGCGCCCCCCGGAAGTGTGGCGCCCGCGCGAGTGAGCCCCGTAGATGCGCCCCGACACCCCCGCGCCGCCCCCCGGGTCGCGGCACCCCCGGCGCCCTCCGTGCGGGCTCCCCTCATGGGGCGGCACCCCGGTCCTCCCCGAGACTATGTACCCGATTTTTCGGTTTAACACTAGAGGTATGGGCAGAAATACGGCGGTTAAAACGGTCTGTATCTACTATTGTGGAGGTGAGTGTCGGTGAAGCCTCTATGTGACGCTAGGATCCGCGCTCCCTCGCAGCCAGCGACATGTGCCCGATCTGACCGTGCGTGGCTCAGTCTCCCGACTAGCTTCCCGGTAAAATGCGGGCTCGGCGCGCAGGTCGCGCCAGTGAAGGTAAAAGTACGTGTCCGTAGCGTGAAGCCAGCGGCGACGCGCAGTGCTAACGCAACCAAGCAGTATTGGTGGCTCGATAAAAGTCTCGCACTGGCCCAGCCCTCGGAACGGGCGACGGGTCTGCAAAACGCAGTCGGCTCGATGCAAATCGAGAGATTTCCCGGCGACGCCGTGTTTACGGTGAAGGGGGAAATG
>NW_026734235.1:20000-22500 GCF_028476545.2 Physella acuta
CATTGCCGTAGAGGCTAAGCTGCTAAGTAGAGACGGTGTTTGTACAACTATATTTCACTTTATATTCTTAACCAATGTATGTGTTGTAGAAAGCAGATTTTTCTCATCCCGCCGTTTACCTGAAACGAATAAAAATTTATTTTGTACAAAATTAAAAACATTAGTGTTTCCAATAAACTACATTTCACGTTTTCTAATTTAAACTTAAACGAATGACTGGTATCAAAATATAGGATCTATGTGAAAATAAAAACACGGTGTAAGAGTTTTCAAACCTCGGTAATGCCGTCTAAGACCAACTAGTCGACCGAAGGGACAGTAGTTTTCCGGTCGATAAGACATATCAGCCCGGTATCGCCAAAGTTAATTACGATCGGTCATAATAAACTAAATTTAAAATAAATAAATAACCCAAACGTGTGTATACATCATGTGGTACGTATTCAGTTCTATTCTAACTGGAATATATATTTTAAGAATCAATGAACTTAAGTTTTAAAACCAAACCGAAATCGCGCGAGTCGTCGTTGTAAAACTAGATTTAACAAACGGCTGCGTAATATTAGACTTAAAAATATTATATAATATCCTCTATTGATTAAATAGTGAAAAATAAGCTTCAATGTAGCTTAATCTAGTACAAAATCTAAAAGTTGTGATAAATTAAATTGAAATTAAACACGATAGACTTAAATCTAGAGTTAAGGAATAAAACCGACCCGCGAACCAGCTACTAAATGGTTCGATAAGACTTATCTCAAATACAATCGTTTTCTATCAGTGTTATGCCTTCAATCGATACTTTTTGATGAAATAAATACTTAAATGATTTAATGAATGCATATATACATGTAATTAATGAGTGAAAGTATGTATAAAGTATTAGATAAATTAATAATAAACCGACCCAGCTACTAAATGGTTCGATAAGACTTATCTCAAATACAATCGTTTTCTGTAATTGTTATGCCTTAAATTGATAATTTTTAGTTAAACAAATACTTAACTAATGAAATAAATACATAGATAAATGTATTTAATGAATTAAAGTATGTATAAAGTATTATATAAATTAATAATAAACCGAATCCGACCAAATTTAAATCTAAAACCACGATCGGCGGCGTAATGAAGTGTATCGTAAACCCGTTTTTTTTATAATTTAAAATGTAATGACAGAACTCCCAAAACAACAATACACATACATATTAGTACTATGGTGAATTGTAGTTGTATTAGGACCGTAATTATAGTTAATTAAGGAACCATTCATTGTCTTCGCTCTGTTATGTACGTCGTCGTTTAATCGACACGGCATATTTGGCTTGAATCTAGAAAAATTCAAACTCTAACCCTAAGGTAGACAGGCAGGGTAAATAAATGTGGGTGATCTCTCATAAAATTGTCTTCTAGGAATTATTTTTATATAGACTATCTTTTCTGTAGAGTTTAAGTGGACAAGCGCGGACGAAATAGAGCGCAAAATTTAAAATGAATTAAAAATTTTCATCAGACCGGAAGTAGGCATAACCTAGGCGCCATGTTTCCGTCGTACAAGTTTTCACCGTTGCAGTCACCGTTTCAATCGCTCTTCGTGTGGACGTGTATTATTTCTAGTCATGTGTTGTGTAGATGATTCGCTTAAGGTAGGTGTTCGGACTTATTTCTTTAATATTAATTAAACCGTATTTGCCTTGTCGGCCTTAAAATAAAGCTATTTTTTTTTCATCGCAATCGAAGTGTTAGATCTAGAATCTAGTTCCCGCCTCCGCTTCGCTAATTCGACTTAATGTAACTATGACACAACTATTAAATCTAGAGTCTCTATTTTAATTAAATAATTAGGAATTCTATCTCTAGATGATATCTAATCTATTCCCACACGTGTGTGCAAGTAGGATTTAACGTCAGAACAGGTGTGGTGGTCTAGGCGTCGCTATTTTTGACGGTAGGAATTTTTTTTTTAAATTCGTAAAATTTTATATAGACTTTATATAGCAATTTACTAAGACCGACCCTAACGCCCAGTAAATATTTAATTACCACATTGTTATGGACACGGTGTATTAGGTAGGGCCGAGGGCTATCCATAGGTACCAATTTTTAAATTTTGTGACAATTAGGAGCCGAGTTATAAAATAAATTTAAAATACTGGTTCTGGTCTTAGACTTTATATAGCAATTTACTAAGACCGACCTTAATACCCATTAATTATTTAATTAGCGCATAGTTATGGACATCCTGTATTAGGTTGGGCCCAGGGCTATCCGTAGGTACCAAGTTTATAATTTTGTGACGATTATTAGTCGAGTTATAAAATAAATAAAAAAAACTGGTTCTGGTTTGCACTACATTTCTTTCTTCTTTAACGGCGGACTCCCGGTCCAGCCCCATGGGTTACCCGTGAGCCGGGGCCTCGTTAGCCTGGACGGCTCCGATGTGACCGCGGATTGTTGTGGCCCGCCTCAGCCCGAGTCGAGATCACCCTTCCGATCGAAG
>NW_026734236.1:0-2500 GCF_028476545.2 Physella acuta
GGCATTGCCGTAGAGGCTAAGCTGCTAAGTAGAGACGGTGTTTGTACAACTATATTTCACTTTATATTCTTAACCAATGTATGTGTTGTAGAAAGCAGATTTTTTCTCATCCCGCCGTTTACCTGAAACGAATAAAAATTTATTTTGTACAAAATTAAAAAACATTAGTGTTTCCAATAAACTACATTTCACGTTTTCCTAATTTAAACTTAAACGAATGACTGGTATCAAAATATAGGATCTATGTGAAAATAAAAACACGGTGTAAGAGTTTTCAAACCTCGGTAATGCCGTCTAAGACCAACTAGTCGACCGAAGGGACAGTAGTTTTCCGGTCGATAAGACATATCAGCCCGGTATCGCCAAAGTTAATTACGATCGGTCATAATAAACTAAATTTAAAATAAATAAATAACCCAAACGTGTGTATACATCATGTGGTACGTATTCAGTTCTATTCTAACTGGAATATATATTTTAAGAATCAATGAACTTAAGTTTTAAAACCAAACCGAAATCGCGCGAGTCGTCGTTGTAAAAACTAGATTTAACAAACGGCTGCGTAATATTAGACTTAAAAATATTATATAATATCCTCTATTGATTAAATAGTGAAAAATAAGCTTCAATGTAGCTTAATCTAGTACAAAATCTAAAAGTTGTGATAAATTAAATTGAAATTAAACACGATAGACTTAAATCTAGAGTTAAGGAATAAAACCGACCCGCGAACCAGCTACCTAAATGGTTCGATAAGACTTATCTCAAATACAATCGTTTTCTATCAGTGTTATGCCTTCAATCGATACTTTTTGATGAAATAAATACTTAAATGATTTAATGAATGCATATATACATGTAATTAATGAGTGAAAGTATGTATAAAGTATTAGATAAATTAATAATAAACCGACCCAGCTACTAAATGGTTCGATAAGACTTATCTCAAATA
This sequence comes from Physella acuta, assembly GCF_028476545.2. Taxonomy (NCBI): domain Eukaryota; kingdom Metazoa; phylum Mollusca; class Gastropoda; family Physidae; genus Physella; species Physella acuta. The sequence continues at coordinate 953 of NW_026734236.1, forward strand.
CAATCGTTTTCTGTAATTGTTATGCCTTAAATTGATAATTTTTTAGTTAAACAAATACTTAACTAATGAAATAAATACATAGATAAATGTATTTAATGAATTAAAGTATGTATAAAGTATTATATAAATTAATAATAAACCGAATCCGACCAAATTTAAATCTAAAAACCACGATCGGCGGCGTAATGAAGTGTATCGTAAAACCCGTTTTTTTTATAATTTAAAATGTAATGACAGAACTCCCAAAACAACAATACACATACATATTAGTACTATGGTGAATTGTAGTTGTATTAGGACCGTAATTATAGTTAATTAAGGAACCATTCATTGTCTTCGCTCTGTTATGTACGTCGTCGTTTAATCGACACGGCATATTTGGCTTGAATCTAGAAAAATTCAAACTCTAACCCTAAGGTAGACAGGCAGGGTAAATAAATGTGGGTGATCTCTCATAAAAATGTCTTCTAGGAATTATTTTTATATAGACTATCTTTTCTGTAGAGTTTAGTGGACAAGCGCGACGAAATAGAGCGCAAAATTAAAATGAATTAAAAATTTTCATCAGACCGGAAGTAGGCATAACCTAGGCGCCATGTTTCCGTCGTACAAGTTTTCACCGTTGCAGTCCACCGTTTCAATCGCTCTTCGTGTGGACGTGTATTATTTCTAGTCATGTGTTGTGTAGATGATTCGCTTAAGGTAGGTGTTCGGACTTACTTTCTTTAATATTAATTAAACCGTATTTGCCTTGTCGGCCTTAAAATAAAGCTATTTTTTTTTCATCGCAATCGAAGTGTTAGATCTAGAATCTAGTTCCCGCCTCCGCTTCGCTAATTCGACTTAATGTAACTATGGACACAACTATTAAATCTAGAGTCTCTATTTTAATTAAATAATTAGGAATTCTATCTCTAGATGATATCTAATCTATTCCCACACGTGTGTGCAAGTAGGATTTAACGTCAGAACAGGTGTGGTGGTCTAGGCGTCGCTATTTTTGACGGTAGGAATTTTTTTTTTAAATTCGTAAAATTTTATATAGACTTTATATAGCAATTTACTAAGACCGACCCTAACGCCCAGTAAATATTTAATTACCACATTGTTATGGACACGGTGTATTAGGTAGGGCCGAGGGCTATCCATAGGTACCAATTTTAAATTTTGTGACACTTAGGAGCCGAGTTATAAAATAAATTTAAAATACTGGTTCTGGTCTTAGACTTTATATAGCAATTTACTAAGACCGACCTTAATACCCATTAATTATTTAATTAGCGCATAGTTATGGACATCCTGTATTAGGTTTGGGCCCAGGGCTATCCGTAGGTACCAAGTTTATAATTTTGTGACGATTATTAGTCGAGTTATAAAATAAATAAAAAAAAACTGGTTCTGGTTTGCACTACATTTCTTTCTTCTTTAACGGCGGACTCCCGGTCCAGCCCCATGGGTTACCCGTGAGCCGGGGCCTCGTTAGCCTGGACGGCTCCGATGTGACCGCGGATTGTTGTGGCCCGCCTCAGCCCGAGTCGAGATCACCCT
>NW_026734236.1:12500-15000 GCF_028476545.2 Physella acuta
TTCACCGTTGCAGTCACCGTTTCAATCGCTCTTCGTGTGGACGTGTATTATTTCTAGTCATGTGTTGTGTAGATGATTCGCTTAAGGTAGGTGTTCGGACTTATTTCTTTAATATTAATTAAACCGTATTTGCCTTGTCGGCCTTAAAATAAAGCTATTTTTTTTTCATCGCAATCGAAGTGTTAGATCTAGAATCTAGTTCCCGCCTCCGCTTCGCTAATTCGACTTAATGTAACTATGACACAACTATTAAATCTAGAGTCTCTATTTTAATTAAATAATTAGGAATTCTATCTCTAGATGATATCTAATCTATTCCCACACGTGTGTGCAAGTAGGATTTAACGTCAGAACAGGTGTGGTGGTCTAGGCGTCGCTATTTTTGACGGTAGGAATTTTTTTTTTAAATTCGTAAAATTTTATATAGACTTTATATAGCAATTTACTAAGACCGACCCTAACGCCCAGTAAATATTTAATTACCACATTGTTATGGACACGGTGTATTAGGTAGGGCCGAGGGCTATCCATAGGTACCAATTTTTAAATTTTGTGACAATTAGGAGCCGAGTTATAAAATAAATTTAAAATACTGGTTCTGGTCTTAGACTTTATATAGCAATTTACTAAGACCGACCTTAATACCCATTAATTATTTAATTAGCGCATAGTTATGGACATCCTGTATTAGGTTGGGCCCAGGGCTATCCGTAGGTACCAAGTTTATAATTTTGTGACGATTATTAGTCGAGTTATAAAATAAATAAAAAAAACTGGTTCTGGTTTGCACTACATTTCTTTCTTCTTTAACGGCGGACTCCCGGTCCAGCCCCATGGGTTACCCGTGAGCCGGGGCCTCGTTAGCCTGGACGGCTCCGATGTGACCGCGGATTGTTGTGGCCCGCCTCAGCCCGAGTCGAGATCACCCTTCCGATCGAAGGTGGACGCCATAGGGCGCCCGGGATAGCCCGGGGCGCTGTTCGTCACCCGAGCGCAGGGGCGCCGGGAGACGCCCCCGGTGAAGTTTGGCGGGTGATTCTGGTAGAGCTCCCCACCCCGATCGCAGGACACCCCTCGCCGCCCGCCCAGGTGTCGAGGTGGCCGCGGGGGAACTCGGGGCGTTTTGGCTCCCCCTTGTGCCGGAGCGGCGCCCTCGGTCCCAGAACGCCCCTGGCGGGTGATTCGCATGCCCCCTGGGGTGGGGAACGCGGGTGGGTGGTCGTAAAGCGTGTAACCGCAGTGGGGGCGGCCCCTTAGTCGGGGGCGCCAAAGTTGGCACCCCACCTGGGGCGCCCCCCGGAAGTGTGGCGCCCGCGCGAGTGAGCCCCGTAGATGCGCCCCGACACCCCCGCGCCGCCCCCCGGGTCGCGGCACCCCCGGCGCCCTCCGTGCGGGCTCCCCTCATGGGGCGGCACCCCGGTCCTCCCCGAGACTATGTACCCGATTTTTCGGTTTAACACTAGAGGTATGGGCAGAAATACGGCGGTTAAAACGGTCTGTATCTACTATTGTGGAGGTGAGTGTCGGTGAAGCCTCTATGTGACGCTAGGATCCGCGCTCCCTCGCAGCCAGCGACATGTGCCCGATCTGACCGTGCGTGGCTCAGTCTCCCGACTAGCTTCCCGGTAAAATGCGGGCTCGGCGCGCAGGTCGCGCCAGTGAAGGTAAAAGTACGTGTCCGTAGCGTGAAGCCAGCGGCGACGCGCAGTGCTAACGCAACCAAGCAGTATTGGTGGCTCGATAAAAGTCTCGCACTGGCCCAGCCCTCGGAACGGGCGACGGGTCTGCAAAACGCAGTCGGCTCGATGCAAATCGAGAGATTTCCCGGCGACGCCGTGTTTACGGTGAAGGGGGAAATGTGAGCGGTCCGATGTGAAAAAATCCGGGAATGCCGGGATCCGTTCTCTCGCTAGAGCGTTGTCTCCCGTCCCGCGATGTGTTGTGGAAAAACGTCTCGCAAACGATAGCTATCTGGTTGATCCTGCCAGTAGTCATAGCTTGTCTCAAAGATTAAGCCATGCATGTCTAAGTTCACACTGTCCCATGGTGAAACCGCGAATGGCTCATTAAATCAGTCGAGGTTCCTTAGATGACACGATCCTACTTGGATAACTGTGGCAATTCTAGAGCTAATACATGCAATCGAAGCTCCGACCTTTATCGGGAAGAGCGCTTTTATTAGTTCAAAACCAATCGGCGCGGCCTCGCAAGGGGTTGCGTCGTCCCATTTGGTGACTCTGGATAACTTTGTGCTGATCGCATGGCCTCGCGCCGGCGACGCATCTTTCAAATGTCTGCCCTATCAAATGTCGATGGTACGTGATATGCCTACCATGTTTGTAACGGGTAACGGGGAATCAGGGTTCGATTCCGGAGAGGGAGCATGAGAAACGGCTACCACATCCAAGGAAGGCAGCAGGCGCGCAACTTACCCACTCCCGGCACGGGGAGGTAGTGACGAAAAATAACAATACGGGACTCTTTCGAGGCCCCGTAATTG
>NW_026734236.1:22500-23972 GCF_028476545.2 Physella acuta
TCTAAAAGTTGTGATAAATTAAATTGAAATTAAACACGATAGACTTAAATCTAGAGTTAAGGAATAAAACCGACCCGCGAACCAGCTACTAAATGGTTCGATAAGACTTATCTCAAATACAATCGTTTTCTATCAGTGTTATGCCTTCAATCGATACTTTTTGATGAAATAAATACTTAAATGATTTAATGAATGCATATATACATGTAATTAATGAGTGAAAGTATGTATAAAGTATTAGATAAATTAATAATAAACCGACCCAGCTACTAAATGGTTCGATAAGACTTATCTCAAATACAATCGTTTTCTGTAATTGTTATGCCTTAAATTGATAATTTTTAGTTAAACAAATACTTAACTAATGAAATAAATACATAGATAAATGTATTTAATGAATTAAAGTATGTATAAAGTATTATATAAATTAATAATAAACCGAATCCGACCAAATTTAAATCTAAAACCACGATCGGCGGCGTAATGAAGTGTATCGTAAACCCGTTTTTTTTATAATTTAAAATGTAATGACAGAACTCCCAAAACAACAATACACATACATATTAGTACTATGGTGAATTGTAGTTGTATTAGGACCGTAATTATAGTTAATTAAGGAACCATTCATTGTCTTCGCTCTGTTATGTACGTCGTCGTTTAATCGACACGGCATATTTGGCTTGAATCTAGAAAAATTCAAACTCTAACCCTAAGGTAGACAGGCAGGGTAAATAAATGTGGGTGATCTCTCATAAAATTGTCTTCTAGGAATTATTTTTATATAGACTATCTTTTCTGTAGAGTTTAAGTGGACAAGCGCGGACGAAATAGAGCGCAAAATTTAAAATGAATTAAAAATTTTCATCAGACCGGAAGTAGGCATAACCTAGGCGCCATGTTTCCGTCGTACAAGTTTTCACCGTTGCAGTCACCGTTTCAATCGCTCTTCGTGTGGACGTGTATTATTTCTAGTCATGTGTTGTGTAGATGATTCGCTTAAGGTAGGTGTTCGGACTTATTTCTTTAATATTAATTAAACCGTATTTGCCTTGTCGGCCTTAAAATAAAGCTATTTTTTTTTCATCGCAATCGAAGTGTTAGATCTAGAATCTAGTTCCCGCCTCCGCTTCGCTAATTCGACTTAATGTAACTATGACACAACTATTAAATCTAGAGTCTCTATTTTAATTAAATAATTAGGAATTCTATCTCTAGATGATATCTAATCTATTCCCACACGTGTGTGCAAGTAGGATTTAACGTCAGAACAGGTGTGGTGGTCTAGGCGTCGCTATTTTTGACGGTAGGAATTTTTTTTTTAAATTCGTAAAATTTTATATAGACTTTATATAGCAATTTACTAAGACCGACCCTAACGCCCAGTAAATATTTAATTACCACATTGTTATGGACACGGTGTATTAGGTAGGGCCGAGGGCTATCCATAGGTACCAATTTTTAAATTTTGTGAC
>NW_026734237.1:0-5000 GCF_028476545.2 Physella acuta
TAATAGGGAACGTGAGCTGGGTTTAGACCGTCGTGAGACAGGTTAGTTTTACCCTACTGATGACAAGTCGTTGCTACGGTAATCCTGCTCAGTACGAGAGGAACCGCAGGTTCAGACATTTGGTTCACGTGCTTGGCTGATAAGCCAATGGTGCGAGGCTACCATCTGAGGGATTATGGCTGAACGCCTCTAAGTCAGAATCCCGCCCGGATATGCGACGATATCTTTCGCACCCCCTCGTCGGGAGGCAACGATATGGCCGAAGCGCGGCGCCGCTGGTTCTGCCGGTGGCGCCGTCTCGGTCCGGTCGAGCCGCAGCACGAGGTCTCTACCGCCCGGCCGATCAGCGCCGGCGGGGGCCTTAACGATATTCATCCCATGCGGCGTGGAGGTGTTAAATCATTTGTAGACGACTTAGTTCTCGGTCGGGGTGTCGTAATCAGTAGAGCAGCCACCTCACTGCGATCTGTTGAGACTCAGCCTTTGACCAGGAGATTTGTCCGCACTAGACGGGCGACCATCTCCGTTGCTGCTTTCTGCAGCAAGTCGAAGGCATCTCAACTCCTCGCACGATGGCGATGTGGCGATGCCGCGTCTTTTCCTCTCAGTGATGCGGGTTCGAATCCCGCCTCGGGCTATCAACACATTCGGGACAAGGCTTACTTTTGGCAGTGGGTACTCAATTCGCCCGGTGACCCACCACTGAGTGACTGGAAAAGCGCTGCGTCGCCGTCGTCCATCGAAGAGAGACAGGCAATGGCATGGGACGACGTGTCGTCTCATGCGCCTGTTTCTTTTTTTTTTATTCAAAGTTTTGCACTACATTTCACTTTTCGTCATTCGGTCGGACTTTGAAAATTTTCAAAGTCCGAAAAAAAATGTCTCAAAGTTTCATCGTGCGAGTGGCAGTTCACCGATCAAACCGACTTTATTTTGCGGCATTGCCGTACTGTGGCCGCAAGTGATCGAGAGGTCGCCCGTTCCACCGAGGATGCGAAGCGGCGAGTCGTTAGTCTAACAGAGCTGGCGAATGACGGTGGTTGTTCTATGTTTAAATACATTAAAACTACATTTCACTTTGCGCTGAATGTACGTGGATATTAAAAACCCAATTGAAAAATTTGGTTGAGTTCATCCCGCCGTTTACCCGAATTTTAAAAAAATTGTGAAAAATAAAAAAAAAATAGATGAGCTGAAGTTTGATGGGTTGCCGATCAGACCGCCTCGACTTAGCGGCATTCCCGCGTAGAGTGATCGAGAGTTTTCCAGTCTCAAGCTCGCCCAGTGTAAAGACGCGGCATTGCCGTAGAGGCTGCTAAGTAGAGACGGTGTTTGTTACAACTATATTTCACTTTATATTCTTAACCAATGTATGTGTTGTTAGAAAGCAGATTTTTCTCATCCCGCCGTTTACCTGAAACGAATAAAAATTTATTTTGTACAAAATTAAAAACATTAGTGTTTCCAATAAACTACATTTCACGTTTTCTAATTTAAACTTAAACGAATGACTGGTATCAAAATATAGGATCTATGTGAAAATAAAAACACGGTGTAAGAGTTTTCAAACCTCGGTAATGCCGTCTAAGACCAACTAGTCGACCGAAGGGACAGTAGTTTTCCGGTCGATAAGACATATCAGCCCGGTATCGCCAAAGTTAATTACGATCGGTCATAATAAACTAAATTTAAAATAAATAAATAACCCAAACGTGTGTATACATCATGTGGTACGTATTCAGTTCTATTCTAACTGGAATATATATTTTAAGAATCAATGAACTTAAGTTTTAAAACCAAACCGAAATCGCGCGAGTCGTCGTTGTAAAACTAGATTTAACAAACGGCTGCGTAATATTAGACTTAAAAATATTATATAATATCCTCTATTGATTAAATAGTGAAAAATAAGCTTCAATGTAGCTTAATCTAGTACAAAATCTAAAAGTTGTGATAAATTAAATTGAAATTAAACACGATAGACTTAAATCTAGAGTTAAGGAATAAAACCGACCCGCGAACCAGCTACTAAATGGTTCGATAAGACTTATCTCAAATACAATCGTTTTCTATCAGTGTTATGCCTTCAATCGATACTTTTTGATGAAATAAATACTTAAATGATTTAATGAATGCATATATACATGTAATTAATGAGTGAAAGTATGTATAAAGTATTAGATAAATTAATAATAAACCGACCCAGCTACTAAATGGTTCGATAAGACTTATCTCAAATACAATCGTTTTCTGTAATTGTTATGCCTTAAATTGATAATTTTTAGTTAAACAAATACTTAACTAATGAAATAAATACATAGATAAATGTATTTAATGAATTAAAGTATGTATAAAGTATTATATAAATTAATAATAAACCGAATCCGACCAAATTTAAATCTAAAACCACGATCGGCGGCGTAATGAAGTGTATCGTAAACCCGTTTTTTTTATAATTTAAAATGTAATGACAGAACTCCCAAAACAACAATACACATACATATTAGTACTATGGTGAATTGTAGTTGTATTAGGACCGTAATTATAGTTAATTAAGGAACCATTCATTGTCTTCGCTCTGTTATGTACGTCGTCGTTTAATCGACACGGCATATTTGGCTTGAATCTAGAAAAATTCAAACTCTAACCCTAAGGTAGACAGGCAGGGTAAATAAATGTGGGTGATCTCTCATAAAATTGTCTTCTAGGAATTATTTTTATATAGACTATCTTTTCTGTAGAGTTTAAGTGGACAAGCGCGGACGAAATAGAGCGCAAAATTTAAAATGAATTAAAAATTTTCATCAGACCGGAAGTAGGCATAACCTAGGCGCCATGTTTCCGTCGTACAAGTTTTCACCGTTGCAGTCACCGTTTCAATCGCTCTTCGTGTGGACGTGTATTATTTCTAGTCATGTGTTGTGTAGATGATTCGCTTAAGGTAGGTGTTCGGACTTATTTCTTTAATATTAATTAAACCGTATTTGCCTTGTCGGCCTTAAAATAAAGCTATTTTTTTTTCATCGCAATCGAAGTGTTAGATCTAGAATCTAGTTCCCGCCTCCGCTTCGCTAATTCGACTTAATGTAACTATGACACAACTATTAAATCTAGAGTCTCTATTTTAATTAAATAATTAGGAATTCTATCTCTAGATGATATCTAATCTATTCCCACACGTGTGTGCAAGTAGGATTTAACGTCAGAACAGGTGTGGTGGTCTAGGCGTCGCTATTTTTGACGGTAGGAATTTTTTTTTTAAATTCGTAAAATTTTATATAGACTTTATATAGCAATTTACTAAGACCGACCCTAACGCCCAGTAAATATTTAATTACCACATTGTTATGGACACGGTGTATTAGGTAGGGCCGAGGGCTATCCATAGGTACCAATTTTTAAATTTTGTGACAATTAGGAGCCGAGTTATAAAATAAATTTAAAATACTGGTTCTGGTCTTAGACTTTATATAGCAATTTACTAAGACCGACCTTAATACCCATTAATTATTTAATTAGCGCATAGTTATGGACATCCTGTATTAGGTTGGGCCCAGGGCTATCCGTAGGTACCAAGTTTATAATTTTGTGACGATTATTAGTCGAGTTATAAAATAAATAAAAAAAACTGGTTCTGGTTTGCACTACATTTCTTTCTTCTTTAACGGCGGACTCCCGGTCCAGCCCCATGGGTTACCCGTGAGCCGGGGCCTCGTTAGCCTGGACGGCTCCGATGTGACCGCGGATTGTTGTGGCCCGCCTCAGCCCGAGTCGAGATCACCCTTCCGATCGAAGGTGGACGCCATAGGGCGCCCGGGATAGCCCGGGGCGCTGTTCGTCACCCGAGCGCAGGGGCGCCGGGAGACGCCCCCGGTGAAGTTTGGCGGGTGATTCTGGTAGAGCTCCCCACCCCGATCGCAGGACACCCCTCGCCGCCCGCCCAGGTGTCGAGGTGGCCGCGGGGGAACTCGGGGCGTTTTGGCTCCCCCTTGTGCCGGAGCGGCGCCCTCGGTCCCAGAACGCCCCTGGCGGGTGATTCGCATGCCCCCTGGGGTGGGGAACGCGGGTGGGTGGTCGTAAAGCGTGTAACCGCAGTGGGGGCGGCCCCTTAGTCGGGGGCGCCAAAGTTGGCACCCCACCTGGGGCGCCCCCCGGAAGTGTGGCGCCCGCGCGAGTGAGCCCCGTAGATGCGCCCCGACACCCCCGCGCCGCCCCCCGGGTCGCGGCACCCCCGGCGCCCTCCGTGCGGGCTCCCCTCATGGGGCGGCACCCCGGTCCTCCCCGAGACTATGTACCCGATTTTTCGGTTTAACACTAGAGGTATGGGCAGAAATACGGCGGTTAAAACGGTCTGTATCTACTATTGTGGAGGTGAGTGTCGGTGAAGCCTCTATGTGACGCTAGGATCCGCGCTCCCTCGCAGCCAGCGACATGTGCCCGATCTGACCGTGCGTGGCTCAGTCTCCCGACTAGCTTCCCGGTAAAATGCGGGCTCGGCGCGCAGGTCGCGCCAGTGAAGGTAAAAGTACGTGTCCGTAGCGTGAAGCCAGCGGCGACGCGCAGTGCTAACGCAACCAAGCAGTATTGGTGGCTCGATAAAAGTCTCGCACTGGCCCAGCCCTCGGAACGGGCGACGGGTCTGCAAAACGCAGTCGGCTCGATGCAAATCGAGAGATTTCCCGGCGACGCCGTGTTTACGGTGAAGGGGGAAATGTGAGCGGTCCGATGTGAAAAAATCCGGGAATGCCGGGATCCGTTCTCTCGCTAGAGCGTTGTCTCCCGTCCCGCGATGTGTTGTGGAAAAACGTCTCGCAAACGATAGCTATCTGGTTGATCCTGCCAGTAGTCATATGCTTGTCTCAAAGATTAAGCCATGCATGTCTAAGTTCACACTGTCCCATGGTGAAACCGCGAATGGCTCATTAAATCAGTCGAGGTTCCTTAGATGACACGATCCTACTTGGATAACTGTGGCAATTCTAGAGCTAATACATGCAATC
>NW_026734237.1:12500-17500 GCF_028476545.2 Physella acuta
TCTAAGACCAACTAGTCGACCGAAGGGACAGTAGTTTTCCGGTCGATAAGACATATCAGCCCGGTATCGCCAAAGTTAATTACGATCGGTCATAATAAACTAAATTTAAAATAAATAAATAACCCAAACGTGTGTATACATCATGTGGTACGTATTCAGTTCTATTCTAACTGGAATATATATATTTAAGAATCAATGAACTTAAGTTTTAAAACCAAACCGAAATCGCGCGAGTCGTCGTTGTAAAACTAGATTTAACAAACGGCTGCGTAATATTAGACTTAAAAATATTATATAATATCCTCTATTGATTAAATAGTGAAAAATAAGCTTCAATGTAGCTTAATCTAGTACAAAATCTAAAAGTTGTGATAAATTAAATTGAAATTAAACACGATAGACTTAAATCTAGAGTTAAGGAATAAAACCGACCCGCGAACCAGCTACTAAATGGTTCGATAAGACTTATCTCAAATACAATCGTTTTCTATCAGTGTTATGCCTTCAATCGATACTTTTTGATGAAATAAATACTTAAATGATTTAATGAATGCATATATACATGTAATTAATGAGTGAAAGTATGTATAAAGTATTAGATAAATTAATAATAAACCGACCCAGCTACTAAATGGTTCGATAAGACTTATCTCAAATACAATCGTTTTCTGTAATTGTTATGCCTTAAATTGATAATTTTTAGTTAAACAAATACTTAACTAATGAAATAAATACATAGATAAATGTATTTAATGAATTAAAGTATGTATAAAGTATTATATAAATTAATAATAAACCGAATCCGACCAAATTTAAATCTAAAACCACGATCGGCGGCGTAATGAAGTGTATCGTAAACCCGTTTTTTTTATAATTTAAAATGTAATGACAGAACTCCCAAAACAACAATACACATACATATTAGTACTATGGTGAATTGTAGTTGTATTAGGACCGTAATTATAGTTAATTAAGGAACCATTCATTGTCTTCGCTCTGTTATGTACGTCGTCGTTTAATCGACACGGCATATTTGGCTTGAATCTAGAAAAATTCAAACTCTAACCCTAAGGTAGACAGGCAGGGTAAATAAATGTGGGTGATCTCTCATAAAATTGTCTTCTAGGAATTATTTTTATATAGACTATCTTTTCTGTAGAGTTTAAGTGGACAAGCGCGGACGAAATAGAGCGCAAAATTTAAAATGAATTAAAAATTTTCATCAGACCGGAAGTAGGCATAACCTAGGCGCCATGTTTCCGTCGTACAAGTTTTCACCGTTGCAGTCACCGTTTCAATCGCTCTTCGTGTGGACGTGTATTATTTCTAGTCATGTGTTGTGTAGATGATTCGCTTAAGGTAGGTGTTCGGACTTATTTCTTTAATATTAATTAAACCGTATTTGCCTTGTCGGCCTTAAAATAAAGCTATTTTTTTTTCATCGCAATCGAAGTGTTAGATCTAGAATCTAGTTCCCGCCTCCGCTTCGCTAATTCGACTTAATGTAACTATGACACAACTATTAAATCTAGAGTCTCTATTTTAATTAAATAATTAGGAATTCTATCTCTAGATGATATCTAATCTATTCCCACACGTGTGTGCAAGTAGGATTTAACGTCAGAACAGGTGTGGTGGTCTAGGCGTCGCTATTTTTGACGGTAGGAATTTTTTTTTTAAATTCGTAAAATTTTATATAGACTTTATATAGCAATTTACTAAGACCGACCCTAACGCCCAGTAAATATTTAATTACCACATTGTTATGGACACGGTGTATTAGGTAGGGCCGAGGGCTATCCATAGGTACCAATTTTTAAATTTTGTGACAATTAGGAGCCGAGTTATAAAATAAATTTAAAATACTGGTTCTGGTCTTAGACTTTATATAGCAATTTACTAAGACCGACCTTAATACCCATTAATTATTTAATTAGCGCATAGTTATGGACATCCTGTATTAGGTTGGGCCCAGGGCTATCCGTAGGTACCAAGTTTATAATTTTGTGACGATTATTAGTCGAGTTATAAAATAAATAAAAAAAACTGGTTCTGGTTTGCACTACATTTCTTTCTTCTTTAACGGCGGACTCCCGGTCCAGCCCCATGGGTTACCCGTGAGCCGGGGCCTCGTTAGCCTGGACGGCTCCGATGTGACCGCGGATTGTTGTGGCCCGCCTCAGCCCGAGTCGAGATCACCCTTCCGATCGAAGGTGGACGCCATAGGGCGCCCGGGATAGCCCGGGGCGCTGTTCGTCACCCGAGCGCAGGGGCGCCGGGAGACGCCCCCGGTGAAGTTTGGCGGGTGATTCTGGTAGAGCTCCCCACCCCGATCGCAGGACACCCCTCGCCGCCCGCCCAGGTGTCGAGGTGGCCGCGGGGGAACTCGGGGCGTTTTGGCTCCCCCTTGTGCCGGAGCGGCGCCCTCGGTCCCAGAACGCCCCTGGCGGGTGATTCGCATGCCCCCTGGGGTGGGGAACGCGGGTGGGTGGTCGTAAAGCGTGTAACCGCAGTGGGGGCGGCCCCTTAGTCGGGGGCGCCAAAGTTGGCACCCCACCTGGGGCGCCCCCCGGAAGTGTGGCGCCCGCGCGAGTGAGCCCCGTAGATGCGCCCCGACACCCCCGCGCCGCCCCCCGGGTCGCGGCACCCCCCGGCGCCCTCCGTGCGGGCTCCCCTCATGGGGCGGCACCCCCGGTCCTCCCCGAGACTATGTACCCGATTTTTCGGTTTAACACTAGAGGTATGGGCAGAAATACGGCGGTTAAAACGGTCTGTATCTACTATTGTGGAGGTGAGTGTCGGTGAAGCCTCTATGTGACGCTAGGATCCGCGCTCCCTCGCAGCCAGCGACATGTGCCCGATCTGACCGTGCGTGGCTCAGTCTCCCGACTAGCTTCCCGGTAAAATGCGGGCTCGGCGCGCAGGTCGCGCCAGTGAAGGTAAAAGTACGTGTCCGTAGCGTGAAGCCAGCGGCGACGCGCAGTGCTAACGCAACCAAGCAGTATTGGTGGCTCGATAAAAGTCTCGCACTGGCCCAGCCCTCGGAACGGGCGACGGGTCTGCAAAACGCAGTCGGCTCGATGCAAATCGAGAGATTTCCCGGCGACGCCGTGTTTACGGTGAAGGGGGAAATGTGAGCGGTCCGATGTGAAAAAATCCGGGAATGCCGGGATCCGTTCTCTCGCTAGAGCGTTGTCTCCCGTCCCGCGATGTGTTGTGGAAAAACGTCTCGCAAACGATAGCTATCTGGTTGATCCTGCCAGTAGTCATATGCTTGTCTCAAAGATTAAGCCATGCATGTCTAAGTTCACACTGTCCCATGGTGAAACCGCGAATGGCTCATTAAATCAGTCGAGGTTCCTTAGATGACACGATCCTACTTGGATAACTGTGGCAATTCTAGAGCTAATACATGCAATCGAAGCTCCGACCTTTATCGGGAAGAGCGCTTTTATTAGTTCAAAACCAATCGGCGCGGCCTCGCAAGGGGTTGCGTCGTCCCATTTGGTGACTCTGGATAACTTTGTGCTGATCGCATGGCCTCGCGCCGGCGACGCATCTTTCAAATGTCTGCCCTATCAAATGTCGATGGTACGTGATATGCCTACCATGTTTGTAACGGGTAACGGGGAATCAGGGTTCGATTCCGGAGAGGGAGCATGAGAAACGGCTACCACATCCAAGGAAGGCAGCAGGCGCGCAACTTACCCACTCCCGGCACGGGGAGGTAGTGACGAAAAATAACAATACGGGACTCTTTCGAGGCCCCGTAATTGGAATGAGTACACTTTAAACCCTTTAACGAGGATCTATTGGAGGGCAAGTCTGGTGCCAGCAGCCGCGGTAATTCCAGCTCCAATAGCGTATATTAAAGTTGTTGCAGTTAAAAAGCTCGTAGTTGGATCTCAGGCGCAGGCGGGCGGTCCGGCTCGCGCCGGCTCACTGCCCGTATCTCCTGCCCTACCGTCTGTCGGCTCTCTCCCGCGGGTGCTCTTCACTGAGCGTCCCGGGTGGCCGACGCGTTTACTTTGAAAAAATTAGAGTGTTCAAAGCAGGCCTCGCTGCCTGAATAATGGTGCATGGAATAATGGAATAGGACCTCGGTTCTATTTTGTTGGTTTTCGGAATTGGAGGTAATGATTAACAGGGACAAACGGGGGCATTCGTATTGCTGCGTTAGAGGTGAAATTCTTGGATCGCAGCAAGACGAACTACTGCGAAAGCATTTGTCAAGAATGTTTTCATTAGTCAAGAACGAAAGTCAGAGGCGCGAAGACGATCAGATACCGTCGTAGTTCTGACCATAAACTATGCCACCTGGCCATCCGCAGGAGTTGCTTCGATGACTCTGCGGGCGGCCTCCGGGAAACCAAAGGTTTTGGGTTCCGGGGGAAGTATGGTTGCAAAGCTGAAACTTAAAGGAATTGACGGAAGGGCACCACCAGGAGTGGAGCCTGCGGCTTAATTTGACTCAACACGGGAAAACTCACCCGGTCCGGACACTGTAAGGATTGACAGATTGATAGCTCTTTCTTGATTCGGTGGGTGGTGGTGCATGGCCGTTCTTAGTTGGTGGAGCGATTTGTCTGGTTAATTCCGATAACGAACGAGACTCTAGCCTATTAAATAGTTCGCCGGTTCCTCGATGCGCCGGCGCAACTTCTTAGAGGGACGAGTGGCGTTTAGCCACACGAGATTGAGCAATAACAGGTCTGTGATGCCCTTAGATGTCCGGGGCCGCACGCGCGCTACACTGAAGAAATCAGCGTGGATGCCTCCCTGGCCCGAAAGGGCTGGGAAACCCGTTGAATCTTCTTCGTGCTAGGGATTGGGGCTTGTAATTGTTCCCCATGAACGAGGAATTCCCAGTAAGCGCGAGTCATAAGCTCGCGTTGATTACGTCCCTGCCCTTTGTACACACCGCCCGTCGCTACTATCGATTGAGCGGTTCAGTGAGGGCCTCGGATTGGTCTCGGTCTGGCACGCAAGTGCCGGCACCG
>NW_026734238.1:0-19081 GCF_028476545.2 Physella acuta
CCACCCCCTTGTCCCTCCCTCCCTCCCCCGTTCCCACCCCCTTGTCCCTCCCTCCCTCCCCGTTCCCACCCCCTTGTCCCTCCCTCCCTCCCCCCGTTCCCACCCCCTTGTCCCTCCCTCCCTCCCCCGTTCCCACCCCCTTGTCCCTCCCTCCCCTCCCCCCGTTCCCACCCCCTTGTCCCTCCCTCCCTCCCCCGTTCCCACCCCCTTGTCCCTCCCTCCCTCCCCCGTTCCCACCCCCTTGTCCCTCCCTCCCTCCCCCGTTCCCACCCCCCTTGTCCCTCCCTCCCTCCCCCGTTCCCACCCCCTTGTCCCTCCCTCCCTCCCCCGTTCCCACCCCCTTGTCCCTCCCTCCCTCCCCCGTTCCCACCCCCTTGTCCCTCCCTCCCTCCCCCGTTCCCACCCCCTTGTCCCTCCCTCCCTCCCCCGTTCCCACCCCCTTGTCCCTCCCTCCCTCCCCCGTTCCCACCCCCTTGTCCCTCCCTCCCTCCCCCGTTCCCACCCCCTTGTCCCTCCCTCCCTCCCCCGTTCCCACCCCCCTTGTCCCTCCCTCCCTCCCCCGTTCCCACCCCCTTGTCCCTCCCTCCCTCCCCCCGTTCCCACCCCCTTGTCCCTCCCTCCCTCCCCCGTTCCCACCCCCTTGTCCCTCCCTCCCTCCCCCGTTCCCACCCCCTTGTCCCTCCCGTCCCTCCTCCCCCGTTCCCACCCCCCTTGCCCTCCCTCCCTCCCCCGTTCCCACCCCCTTGCCCCTCCCTCCCTCCCCCGTTCCCACCCCCTTGCCCCTCCCTCCCTCCCCCGTTCCCACCCCCTTGTCCCTCCCTCCCTCCCCCGTTCCCACCCCCTTGTCCCTCCCTCCCTCCCCCGTTCCCACCCCCCTTGTCCCTCCTCCCTCTCCCCGTTCCCACCCCCCTTGTCCCTCCCTCCCTCCCCCGTTCCCACCCCCTTGTCCCTCCCTCCCTCCCCCGTTCCCACCCCCTTGCCCCTCCCTCCCTCCCCCGTTCCCACCCCCTTGCCCCTCCCTCCCTCCCCCGTTCCCACCCCCTTGCCCTTCCCTCCCTCCCTCCCCCGTTCCCACCCCCTTGTCCCTCCCTCCCTCCCTCCCCCGTTCCCCACCCCCTTGTCCCTCCCTCCCTCCCTCCCCCGTTCCCACCCCCTTGTCCCTCCCTCCCTCCCTCCCCCGTTCCCACCCCCTTGTCCCTCCCTCCCTCCCTCCCCCGTTCCCACCCCCTTGTCCCTCCCTCCCTCCCTCCCCCGTTCCCACCCCCCTTGTCCCTCCCCTCCCTCCCTCCCCCGTTCCCACCCCCCTTGTCCCTCCCTCCCTCCCTCCCCCGTTCCCACCCCCTTGTCCCTCCCTCCCTCCCTCCCCCGTTCCCACCCCCTTGTCCCTCCCTCCCTCCCTCCCCCGTTCCCCACCCCCCTTGTCCCTCCTCCCTCCCTCCCCCGTTCCCACCCCCTTGTCCCTCCCTCCCTCCCTCCCCCGTTCCCACCCCCTTGTCCCTCCCTCCCTCCCTCCCCCGTTCCCACCCCCTTGTCCCTCCCTCCCTCCTCCCCCGTTCCCACCCCCCTTGTCCCTCCCTCCTCCTCCCTCCCCCGTTCCCACCCCCTTGTCCCTCCCTCCCCTCCCTCCCTCCCCCGTTCCCACCCCCTTGTCCCTCCCTCCCTCCCTCCCTCCCCCGTTCCCACCCCCTTGTCCCTCCCTCCCTCCCTCCCTCCCCCGTTCCCACCCCCTTGTCCCTCCCTCCCTCCTCCCTCCCCCGTTCCCACCCCCTTGTCCCTCCCTCCTCCCTCCCTCCCCCGTTCCCACCCCCTTGTCCCTCCCTCCCTCCCTCCCTCCCCCGTTCCCACCCCCTTGTCCCTCCCTCCCTCCCTCCCTCCCCCGTTCCCACCCCCTTGTCCCTCCCTCCCTCCCTCCCTCCCCCGTTCCCACCCCCTTGTCCCCTCCCTCCCTCCCTCCCTCCCCCGTTCCCACCCCCTTGTCCCTCCCCTCCCTCCCCCTCCCCCCGTTCCCACCCCCTTGTCCCTCCCTCCCTCCCTCCCCCGTTCCCACCCCCTTGTCCCTCCCTCCCTCCTCCCCCGTTCCCACCCCCTTGTCCCCTCCCTCCCTCCCTCCCCCCGTTCCCACCCCCTTGTCCCTCCCTCCCTCCCTCCCCCGTTCCCACCCCCTTGTCCCTCCTCCCTCCCTCCCCCGTTCCCACCCCCCTTGTCCCTCCCTCCCTCCCTCCCCCGTTCCCACCCCCTTGTCCCTCCCTCCCTCCTCCCCCGTTCCCACCCCCTTGTCCCTCCCTCCCTCCCTCCCCCGTTCCCACCCCCTTGTCCCTCCCCTCCCTCCCTCCCCCGTTCCCACCCCCTTGTCCCTCCCTCCCTCCCTCCCCCGTTCCCACCCCCTTGTCCCTCCCTCCCTCCCTCCCCCGTTCCCACCCCCTTGTCCCTCCCTCCCTCCCTCCCCCCGTTCCCACCCCCTTGTCCCTCCCTCCCTCCCTCCCCCGTTCCCACCCCCTTGTCCCTCCCTCCCTCCCTCCCCCGTTCCCACCCCCTTGTCCCTCCCTCCCTCCCTCCCCCGTTCCCACCCCCTTGTCCCTCCCTCCCTCCCTCCCCCGTTCCCACCCCCTTGTCCCTCCCTCCCTCCCTCCCCCGTTCCCACCCCCTTGTCCCTCCCTCCCTCCCTCCCCCGTTCCCACCCCCTTGTCCCTCCCTCCCTCTTGTCCCTCCCTCCCTCCCTCCCCCGTTCCCACCCCCTTGTCCCTCCCTCCCTCCCTCCCCCGTTCCCACCCCCTTGTCCCTCCCTCCCTCCCTCCCCCGTTCCCACCCCCTTGTCCCTCCCTCCCTCCCTCCCCCGTTCCCACCCCCTTGTCCCTCCCTCCCTCCCTCCCCCGTTCCCACCCCCTTGTCCCTCCCTCCCTCCCTCCCCCGTTCCCACCCCCTTGTCCCTCCCTCCCTCCCTCCCCCGTTCCCACCCCCTTGTCCCTCCCTCCCTCCCTCCCCCGTTCCCACCCCCTTGTCCCTCCCTCCCTCCCTCCCCCCGTTCCCACCCCCTTGTCCCTCCCTCCCTCCCTCCCCCGTTCCCACCCCCTTGTCCCTCCCTCCCTCCCTCCCCCGTTCCCACCCCCTTGTCCCTCCCTCCCTCCCTCCCCCGTTCCCACCCCCTTGTCCCTCCCTCCCTCCCTCCCCCGTTCCCACCCCCTTGTCCCTCCCTCCCTCCCTCCCCCGTTCCCACCCCCTTGTCCCTCCCTCCCTCCCTCCCCCGTTCCCACCCCCTTGTCCCTCCCTCCCTCCCTCCCCCGTTCCCACCCCCTTGTCCCTCCCTCCCTCCCTCCCCCGTTCCCACCCCCTTGTCCCTCCCTCCCTCCCTCCCCCGTTCCCACCCCCTTGTCCCTCCCTCCCTCCCTCCCCCGTTCCCACCCCCTTGTCCCTCCCTCCCTCCCTCCCCCGTTCCCACCCCCTTGTCCCTCCCTCCCTCCCTCCCCCGTTCCCACCCCCTTGTCCCTCCCTCCCTCCCTCCCCCGTTCCCACCCCCTTGTCCCTCCCTCCCACCCCCTTGTCCCACCCCCTTGTCCCTCCCTCCCACCCCCTTGTCCCACCCCCTTGTCCCTCCCTCCCTCCCCCGTTCCCACCCCCTTGTCCCTCCCTCCCTCCCCCGTTCCCACCCCCTTGTCCCTCCCTCCCTCCCCCGTTCCCACCCCCTTGTCCCTCCCTCCCTCCCCCATTCCCACCCCCTTGTCCCTCCCTCCCTCCCCCGTTCCCACCCCCTTGTCCCTCCCTCCCTCCCCCGTTCCCACCCCCTTGTCCCTCCCTCCCTCCCCCGTTCCCACCCCCTTGTCCCTCCCTCCCTCCCCCGTTCCCACCCCCTTGTCCCTCCCTCGTTTCGTTTCTTTTTTTTTTTCTTTTTTTTTTCATTCTTTTTTTTTACGTTTTTTTTTCGATTGATCAAATTCTTTTTTCTTCTATTTTATATTTCAAACATTTGTTGTTAACAGTTAAATTGATGAGTTGGCCCATGTTCCCGTTTTTTTAACACTTAAAATAATATAACATGCAATACATACTTAAAAATGAAATACATTTCAATTGAATGCAATTATAAAGTAAACATGGCTTTTAAAATACATTACTACTAAAACATAATGACCTAATTTGGTGGCTCGGTTTAAAAAAATAACTACTACTGTTAAATAAATCTACCAATAAGAAAATAATGAAAATTACAACCGAAACAAATTAAACTTATACAATTATACATGAAGTAGAACATAAAAGATAAAATAATTATTTTTTTTTTCTTTTTTCAAGTTATTTTTTTTTTCTTTTTTCTTTTTTTTCTTTTCATTCTTTTTTTTTACGTTATTATTTTTTTTCTTTTTGTCAAATTCTTTTTTTTTTCTTTGTATTTGTTTTTCTTTTTTTCTTTTCATTTCTTTTCATTTTTCATTTTTTAAGAACAGACAGCAAAACCAGAACAGCAAGAACAGATAGCTTAAACAGAACAGCAAAAACAACAGCTAGAACAGACAGCAACATTAAAGGATAGCAAGAACAGCCATCAAGAACAGCCATCAAGAACAGAGAGCAAGAACAGCCATCAAGAACAGAGAGCAAGAACAGACAGCAAGAAAATCCATTTTGTTATTATCCTCAATTATTTAAATAGACGTTCTCTAAGTGCATTAATAAAATAATTGTAAGATGTAAGTAGCTTACATGTTAGGAAATATCGTTGTGTATGACAAACACAGTAGCCGTGTGCATTCCAGACTAATTTTCTTTGGGATACGCTGGTAATGTCTGTATGTTGTTGATGAAAAGTAAATAGGAATTAAGTAGATCTCGTTGTCTAATTCGTGAATCAAGATGATCCATGTAGTGACATTGGTGTCATTCTTGTAAGATTATCTATATAATGACATTTGTGTCTTTCGTGTAAGATGATCTATGTAATGACATTGGTGTCATTCATGTAAAATGGTCTATGTAGTTACATTGGTATCATTTGTGTAAGAAAAAAGTCATTGGCGTGTCCGAAAAGAAGTTGACTTTAACTGTAAATGTCCTTGTTCACATATAAAAGATACTTTTGTCAAAGATGAGTTTGTTGTCGTACAGGTGACTTTGTTGTCATACAGGTGACTTTGTTGTCATACAGGTGACTTTGTTGTCATACAGGTGACTTTGTTGTCATACAGGTGACTTTGTTGTCATACAGGTGACTTTGTTGTCATACAGGTGACTTTGTTGTCATACAGGTGACTTTGTTGTCATACAGGTGACTTTGTTGTCATACAGGTGACTTTGTTGTCATACAGGTGACTTTGTTGTCATACAGGTGACTTTGTTGTCATACAGGTGACTTTGTTGTCATACGGGTGACTTTGTTGTCATACGGGTGAATTTGTTGTCATACGGGTGACTTTGTTGTCGTACAGGTGACTTTGTTGGCGTACAGGTGACTTTGTTGTCATTCAGGTGATTTTGTTGTCATACAGGTGACTTTGTTGTCATACAGGTGACTTTGTTGTCATACAGGTGACTTTGTGGGCGTACAGATGACTTTGTTGGCGTACAGGTGACTTTTTTGGCGTACAGGTGACTTTGTTCTGGTACAGGTGACTTTGTTCTGGTACAGGTGACTTTGTTGTTGTAGGGGGACTTTGTTGGCGTACAGGTGACTTTGTTGGCGTACAGATGACTTTGTTGGCGTACAGGTGACTTTGTTGGCGTACAGGTGACTTTTTTGGCGTACAGGTGACTTTGTTCTGGTACAGGTGACTTTGTTGTTGTAGGGGGACTTTGTTGGCGTACAGGTGACTTTGTTGTCGTACGGGTGACTTTGTTTTTGTACGGGTGACTTTGTTGGCGTACAGGTGACTTTGTTCTGGTACAGGTGACTTTGTTGGCGTACAGGTGACTTTGTTGGCGTACAGGTGACTTTGTTGTCGTACGGGTGACTTTGTTTTTGTACGGGTGACTTTGTTGGCGTACAGGTGACTTTGTTGGCGTACAGGTGACTTTGTTGGCGTACAGGTGACTTTGTTGTCGTACAGGTGACTTTGTTGTCATACAGGTGACTTTGTTGTCGTACAGGTGACTTTGTTGGCGTACAGGTGACTTTGTTGGCGTACAGGTGACTTTGTTGTCGGACAGGTGACTTTGTTCTGGTACAGGTGACTTTGTTGCCGTACAGGTGACTTTGTTGCCGTACAGGTGTCCACAGCAGGATGTTACCATTGTGTAAGGTGTGGGATTCACTTCAACACGGACCTGAAAACGAAAAAGTAAAAACTTAAAAGTAAATTGTTGTTTACACAAGAATCAGTATAGACTATAGACCTACTGATGTAACACACAAACATTAAAAATTATGTTATTGACTTATGTTTTTAATTAGAAAGTTTTTTTTTTTTAATTAAAACATTGTAATTCTTCAACCATGTAGTGCAGGTCCTGGAGCACACAAATAAAATGCAGTTGTTTTTACTTACATTCTCTAGTATCACAGCCGCCATCAAACAGAAAAACTTGAGCAGTTTTTGTTCTAGTGTAGAGACGCCCAACATGGACGATGTTTGTGTGTTGAGTGATGTGAGTGATTGGCCAGACTTCCTGTCCTTCGGGTTTGTACACACTGTGTAAGAACTATGTACACACCGTATACACAGGGTGTATTGTACACACTTGATTATGCCTTTCGATACAATAAAAACTTGTTTTTAAAAAAATTAACATTACTCCAACATATCTGCAAAACACCAAAGACTGGATTTTTGTTTGATATTTTATCTGTAGAAAAAAATAGTTTAAAGGGAGCGAACTGGGTAAATATTTGTGTAGAAACAGAGAGAGAGTTGTTCGTAAGGGACTTTTAGTTATACAATTGTGAGATTTGGTTGTCTTCGGTTTACAAACGACAGCAAATTAGTATTATTGAACTATAAAATGACAAAATGTGAAAACATAGTTTAAATAATATTGTTTGTATCTATTAAACTGTATCTTCTGTGGGGATTATTGTTTATAATAGGGGGTCGTCCATAAATGACGTCACACTCGTAGTGGGGAGGGGGTTCCGTAATTTTGTGATGGTGTGTTATGAGGAGGAGGGATCGTGTGACGACACACTTTTGCATTATAAAAATGCAATGTTGCGAAATAACGGATAAAACTCGTTTTCTAACATTGCTTTTCTATAATTCAAAAAGTTTTACTTTTAGGGGATCTGGCTTTTTGTGACGATGTGTGACGGAGGGGGCGGGGAGGTAAAAATCGTCAAAAAAGCATGACGTCATTTGTGGATGACCCCTACTTGTATAAACTTTAAGCTAAATGCAGAGGCGTAGCGACCCTTGCCGGCGCCCGGGGACAAACTTTCGATTTGCACCCCCACCCCCCAAACTTTCGATTTGCACCCCTTTCCAACCCGTTTTGGCTTCCCCCTAAAGTCGGCGCCCGGGAACATATGTCCCACTCCCCGCTCCCCCCCCCCCCTCGCTACGCCTCTGTGTCTTTATGTTTCACAAAGTATTATGATTTAGTAACGTTTCTGTACGATACATATAGGCTACTAAATCATTCCCCTTATCTGTCCTTCTGTTCTGATAACTATGACAGATTAATGTGAACACGAGTTAAAGGGGGAGGGAAGATTAGGGGTGGAATTAAACTTTAAGTAGGGCAAGTAAGTTTATGATCTATTTGTTTAACTACAACAACCTTTATCTCTTTTATTTACGTAGCTGTTCTAGTGTAACTTTTGTTTATAAGCATTCCAGACATGCGATACATAATACAGTCTATAAATAAATAGAGTGCAATAAACATACCAAAATAATTAACCAAAATAAGAAGACAAGAAAAAATGTCTTTGTTCAACTGCTTTTAATGAATCGATATTCGATGTGCAGATGTGGATATCGAAGTATAGCTCAAAAGAATCAAAGAATTGAAGGGGGGTGGGGAGAAATTTATAAAAATAAGAATAGACCTTGAGTTTTACTGTGAAGTCCTGTGGTCCAGTTATTAAAGATACTGCGAGGTTAAACTACATGATACTATAAATAACTTGGCGTGTCTCATCGCTTTATATAGCACGGAGATTAGTTTAGGCTATTGTTGTGATGATTGGAAAACACTACGCTGTAATAAGGTCTGGCCACTTCAAGGATTGAAAGGTAAGGTTTAGGTTTAGACGAATGTTAAGATAAACGTAATCCCGCTATGCCACTACGATTTCTTTGTAACTTTGAGTGAGGATGGTTGATGTGTGTATTAGGTGAGTATATATTCACTCAATCGGTAAAATCTCACTCAAATACCCACACACATCCACCGTCCCCACTCAGATACCCACACACATCCACCGTCCCCACTCAGATACCCACACACATCCACCGTCCTCACTCACCAGATACCCACACACATCCACCGTCCTCACTCAGATACCCACACACTTCCACCGTCCTCACTCAGATACCCACACACTTCCACCGTCCTCACTCACCAGATACCCCCACACATCCACCGTCCTCACTCACCAGATACCCACACACATCCACCGTCCTCACTCAGATACCCACACACTTCCACCGTCCTCACTCAGATACCCACACACTTCCACCGTCCTCACTCACCAGATACCCCCACACATCCACCGTCCTCACTCAGATACCCACACACTTCCACCGTCCTCACTCAGATACCCACACACTTCCACCGTCCTCACTCAGATACCCACACACTTCCACCGTCCTCACTCAGATACCCACACACATCCACCGTCCTCACTCAGATACCCACACACATCCACCATCCCCACTCAGATACCCACACACATCCACCGTCCCCACTCAGATACCCACACACATCCACCGTCCTTACTCAAATACCCACACACATCCACCGTCCCCACTCAGATACCAACACACATCCACCGTCCTCACTCAGATACCCACACACATCCACCGTCCACACTCACCAGATACCCACACACATCCACCGTCCTCACTCAGATACACACACATCCCCCGTCCTCACTCACCAGATACCCACACACATCCACCGTCCTCACTAGATACCCACACACATCCACCGTCCACACTCACCAGATACCCACACACATCCACCGTCCTCACTTACCAGATACCCACACACATCCACCGTCCTCACTCACCAGATACCCACACACATCCACCGTCCTCACTCAGATACCCACACACATCCACCGTCCTCACTTACCAGATACACACACACATCCACCGTCCTCATTCAGATACCCACACACATCCACCGTCCTCACTTACCAGATACACACACACATCCACCGTCCTCATTCAGATACCCACACACATCCACCGTCCTCACTTACCAGATACCCACACACATCCACCGTCCTTACTCAGATACCCACACACATCCACCGTCCTTAGATACCCACACACATTCACCGTCCTCACTCAGATACCCACACACATCCACCGTCCTCACTTACCAGATACACACACACATCCACCGTCCTCATTCAGATACCCACACACATCCACCGTCCTCACTTACCAGATACCCACACACATCCACCGTCCCCACTCAGATACCCACACACATCCACCGTCCCCACTCAGATACCCACACACATTCATCGTATTCGCTCACCAGATACACACACACATCCACCGTCCTCACTCAGATACCCACACACATCCACCGTCCTCACTCACCAGATACCCACATACATCCACCGTCCTCACTCACCAGATACCCACACAAATCAACCGTCCTCACTTTCACACACATCCACCGTTCTCATTCAGATACCCACACACATCCACCGTCCTCACTTAACAAACTCACTCTACGATTTGCGTAACTTTGTTGTTCACCTTGTATAAATGTAGTGATAGAACTCATTTTGTCTGTTTTCTGAAGATGGCGTCCAGCCCTGACCAAGCAAAAGTTAAAGAAATACAGCAGAAGTTGAGGCGTCTGAACGATGGGAAGTGTGATCTTCACGTGGCACTAGACATCTACTTTAATGATGTAAGTGTGATCTTCACGTAGCTCTAGACTTTAATGATGTAAGTGCGACCTTCACGTGGCTCTAGACATCTACTTTAATGATGTAAGTGTAATCTTCACGTGGCTATAGACATCTACTTTAATGATGTAAGTGTAATCTTCACGTGGCTCTAGACATCTACTTTAATGATGTAAGTGTAATCTTCACGTGGCTCTAGATATCTACTTTAATGATGTAAGTGTAATCTTCACGTGGCTCTATATATCTACTTTAAAGATGTAAGTGTAATCTTCACGTGGCTCTAGATATCTACTTTAATGATGTAAGTGTAATCTTCACGTGGCTCTATATATCTACTTTAAAGATGTAAGTGTGATCTTCACGTGGCTCTAGACATCTATTTTAAAGATGTAAGTGTGATCTTCACGTGGCTCTAGACTTTAATGATGTAAGTGTGATCTTCACGTGGCTCTAGACATCTACTTTAAAGATGTAAGTGTGATCTTCACGTGGCTCTAGACATCTACTTTAAAGATGTAAGTGTGATCTTCACGTGACTCTAGACATCTACTTTAATGATGTAAGTGTGATCTTCACGTGGCTCTAGACATCTACTTTAAAGATGTAAGTGTAATCTTCACGTGGCTATAGACATCTACTTTAAAGATGTAAGTGTGATCTTCACGTGGCTCTAGACTTTAATGATGTAAGTGTAATCTTCACGTGGCTATAGACATCTACTTTAAAGATGTAAGTGTGATCTTCACGTGGCTCTAGACTTTAAAGATGTAAGTGTAATCTTCACGTGGCTATAGACATCTACTTTAATGATGTAAGTGTGATCTTCACGTGGCTATAGACATCTACTTTAATGATGTAAGTGTAATCTTCACGTGGCTCTAGATATCTACTTTAATGATGTAAGTGTAATCTTCACGTGGCTCTATATATCTACTTTAAAGATGTAAGTGTGATCTTAACGTGGCTCTAGACTTTAATGATGTAAGTGTGATCTTCACGTGGCTCTAGACTTTAATGATGTAAGTGTGATCTTCACGTGGCTCTAGACATCTACTTTAAAGATGTAAGTGTGATCTTCACGTGGCTCTAGACATATATTTTAAAGATGTAAGTGTGATCTTCACGTGGCTCTAGACATCTACTTTAAAGATGTAAGTGTAATCTTCACGTGGCTCTAGATATCTACTTTAATGATGTAAGTGTAATCTTCACGTGGCTCTATATATCTACTTTAAAGATGTAAGTGTGATCTTCACGTGGCTCTAGACATCTATTTTAAAGATGTAAGTGTGATCTTCACGTGGCTCTAGACTTTAATGATGTAAGTGTGATCTTCACGTGGCTCTAGACATCTACTTTAAAGATGTAAGTGTGATCTTCACGTGGTTCTAGACATCTACTTTAAAGATGTAAGTGTGATCTTCACGTGGCTCTAGACTTTAATGATGTAAGTGTAATCTTCACGTGTCTATAGACATCTACTTTAATGATGTAAGTGTAATCTTCACGTGGCTATAGACATCTACTTTAAAGATGTAAGTGTGATCTTCACGTGGCTCTAGACTTTAAAGATGTAAGTGTAATCTTCACGTGGCTATAGACATCTACTTTAATGATGTAAGTGTAATCTTCACGTGGCTATAGACATCTACTTTAATGATGTAAGTGTAATCTTCACGTGGCTCTAGATATCTACTTTAATGATGTAAGTGTAATCTTCACGTGGCTCTATATATCTACTTTAAAGATGTAAGTGTGATCTTCACGTGGCTCTAGACATCTATTTTAAAGATGTAAGTGTGATCTTCACGTGGCTCTAGACTTTAATGATGTAAGTGTGATCTTCACGTGGCTCTAGACATCTAATTTAAAGATGTAAGTGTGATCTTCACGTGGCTCTAGACATATATTTTAAAGATGTAAGTGTGATCTTCACGTGGCTCTAGACATCTACTTTAAAGATGTAAGTGTAATCTTCACGTGGCTCTAGACTTTAATGACTAAGTGTGATCTTCACGTGGCTCTAGACTTTAATGATGTAAGTGTGATCTTCACGTGGCTCTAGACATCTACTTTAAAGATGTAAGTGTGATCTTCACGTGGCTCTAGACATCTACTTTAAAGATGTAAGTGTAATCTTCACGTGGCTCTAGACTTTAATGACTAAGTGTGATCTTCAGGTGGCTCTAGACTTTAATGATGTAAGTGTGATCTTCACGTGGCTCTAGACATCTACTTTAAAGATGTAAGTGTAATCTTCACGTGGCTCTAGACATCTATTTTAAAGATGTAAGTGTAATCTTCACGTGGCTCTAGACTTTAATGACTAAGTGTGATCTTCACGTGGCTCTAGACTTTAAAGATGTAAGTGTAATCTTCACGTGGCTATAGACATCTACTTTAATGATGTAAGTGTAATCTTCACGTGGCTATAGACATCTACTTTAATGATGTAAGTGTAATCTTCACGTGGCTCTAGATATCTACTTTAATGATGTAAGTGTAATCTTCACGTGGCTCTATATATCTACTTTAAAGATGTAAGTGTGATCTTCACGTGGCTCTAGACATCTATTTTAAAGATGTAAGTGTGATCTTCACGTGGCTCTAGACTTTAATGATGTAAGTGTGATCTTCACGTGGCTCTAGACATCTAATTTAAAGATGTAAGTGTGATCTTCACGTGGCTCTAGACATATATTTTAAAGATGTAAGTGTGATCTTCACGTGGCTCTAGACATCTACTTTAAAGATGTAAGTGTAATCTTCACGTGGCTCTAGACTTTAATGACTAAGTGTGATCTTCACGTGGCTCTAGACTTTAATGATGTAAGTGTGATCTTCACGTGGCTCTAGTCATCTACTTTAAAGATGTAAGTGTGATCTTCACGTGGCTCTAGACATCTACTTTAAAGATGTAAGTGTAATCTTCACGTGGCTCTAGACTTTAATGACTAAGTGTGATCTTCAGGTGGCTCTAGACTTTAATGATGTAAGTGTGATCTTCACGTGGCTCTAGACATCTACTTTAATGATGTAAGTGTAATCTTCACGTGGCTCTAGACATCTACTTTAAAGATGTAAGTGTAATCTTCACGTGGCTCTAGACTTTAATGACTAAGTGTGATCTTCACGTGGCTCTAGACTTTAATGATGTAAGTGTGATCTTCACGTGGCTCTAGACATCTACTTTAATGATGTAATTGTGATCTTCACGTGGCTCTAGACATCTACTTTAATGATGTAAGTATGATCTTCTCGTGGCTCTAGACTTTAATGATGTAAGTGCAATCTTCACGTGGCTCTAGACTTTAAAGATGTGAGTGTAATCTTCACGTGGCTCTAGACTTTAATGATGTAAGTGTAATCTTCATGTGGCTCTAGACTTTAATGATGTAAGTGTGACCTTCACGTTGCTCTAGACATCTACTTTAAAGATGTAAGTGTGATCTTCACGTGGCTCTAGACTTTAATGATGTAAGTGCAATCTTCACGTGGCTATAGACTTTAAAGATGTAAGTGTAATCTTCACGTGGCTCTAGACTTTAATGATGTAAGTGTAATCTTCATGTGGCTCTAGACTTTAATGATGTATGTGTGACCTTCACGTGGCTCTAGACATCTACTTTAATGATGTAAGTGTGATCTTCACGTGGCTCTAGACTTTAATGATGTAAGTGTGATCACCACGTGACTGTAGACGTTAATGATGTAAGTGTGATCATCACGTGACTGTAGACGTTAATGATGTAAGTGTGATCATCACGTGACTCTAGACGTTAATGATGTAAGTGTGATCACCACGTGACTCTAGACATGATAAATCTGACATTTGTCTGTCTCAGGTAACCACCATGGTACAGACCATACTACAGACAGGTGATCTGACGGTAACACACCTGGACCAAATGTCCCAGAACCTGGACCAGGCCCTAGACTTGATCTCTAGGACGTACGCACAATTGTCAGGTTGGTTTACAATTGATGATCTATTTAGATGCTGTTTTTGGGCAAGTCGGTTAATGTTTATAAGCTAGAGGGTGCTTAATTTTATTTTTTTAAATATAGTCAGTTTTTTGTTAGAATCGACTTCAATTATCTTTTACTAGCCGATTTATTGTTTTGTGTAATCGATTTCGCAGGTTTCTAAAAACATTGGTATTTATTATACTCACCTGCCCTGTAAGGTATCTACAACATTACCCATATTCTACGAACAACTCAATTCTCTAAATGAACAAGTTCGACATACTTTTAAGCTTCCACTTCCCACCCCATCCCCCAACCACCTTTTCTTTCCATGACATAACACATCACTACAAACAAACATATATATAAAAATACCTTTAACACTTACTTTTGATTACATATATATATATATATATATATATATATATATATATATATATATATATATATATATATATATATATATATATATTGTTTATATTGCAGCCAGTGACGTTGATGTCCCAGGTTTATAATGTAAACCTTTGTTCTGGTTTATAATGTAAACCTTTGTGCAGGTTTATAATGTAAACCTGTGTGATGGACGACCGATAGACAGACAAACTGATTAGCTGTCAACAAACAGAAGAAATTCTACCACTTCAGACATGTTACATAACAAATAAATAAATGTATATAACCAGTTGAACGAATGTGTTTCAAGATTATCTCGAAATGTTAAAAAATGGCATGTATATGATTATATGCAGTAAATATTAAAGCTTAATTTTTACCACCCCCCCCCCTCCCTCCACTCTTTTTTTCCCATACAATCTCTTTTATATATACCCTCTCTCCCTCAAGTCTTTCCTAACCCGTCCCACATTCATTCCCTTCCCACACCCATCCTCCCACTTTCATTCCCCTCCCACACCCTTCCTCCCACCCATTCCCCTTCCCTCCCGGTACATTAATGTGACCCGTCTCACTCCCCTCACCTAAACATTGTACAAACTGTGTAATCGAACTGTGCAAACTGTGTAATAGAAATGTACAAACTGTGTACTAAAAATGTACAAACTGTGTACTACAAATGTACAAACTGTGTATTAGAAATGTAGATTCTGTTTACTAGAAATGTACGTACTGTGTACTAGAAATGTACAAACTGTGTACTAGAAATGTACAAACTGTGTACTAGAAATGTACAAACTGTGTACTAGAAATGTACAAACTGTGTACTAGAAATGTACAAACTGTGTACTAGAAATTTACAAACTGTGTACTAGAAATGTACAAATTGTGTACTAGAAATGTTCAAACTGTGTACTAGAAATGTACAAACTGTGTACAAGAAATGTACAAACTGTGTACAAGAAATGTACAAACTGTGTACTAGAAATGTACATTCTGTTTACTAGAAATGTACACACTGTCTGCATCTTGTTTAAACGCTCTAGATATTGGGTTTATAAATTATTTTATTTCGATCTCTGTAACTAACACACTTGATTTGGTTGAAATTGTATTAAAACTAATGAATGCATTAAATAATTAAAGATGGCATAAAAATGTTGCATAGAATTTTTCTTTTTTTTTCTTTTTGTTGTTTTAAAGCCTTTTCAAGAGAAATAACTAGTAAAATATTCTTCGTAAGGTCATACAGAGTTGTATATCTTGGCTGCCCTAAACTTGTAGAATTTCCTAGTAACTTATATCATAAAAAGTTATTTAAAACTCCGAAAATAAAAATTATTAGGACCACGAAGATAACATAGCATCTGATATTTAGCCGTACACATTTCTGTGAGTGTGAGTAATTACATTATTAATCACCCGTTTTGTGAGAATTTAGAAATAATTACACGTCCAACTGATTTATATATATATATATATATATATATATATATATATATATACATTCAAAATTTAAAAGGTAATTTATCAAAATTTAATGTAAGACAACTCTAGTGACTGGCCAGTGGGGACTTACAGGTTTCATCTGTTGCTGGAACTCTTGATGATATACATCAAACAGCAAGCAAATCGTTCACTAGCTGGAAGCGTAAGTTTTGTACCTAGTCGAATTGCTACAAATCTGCAGAATATTATATCATCCGCCATATTTAATGTTCGGTCTGAAATTGATAATTAGTGTATCGCAAAAATAATTACACAATATAAAAGTATGCATTTAGTTCATATCGACACAAGCACTTCAGCAACTTATAGAGTACTATGAATCTAAGAGATTAATTTATATATAAATCACTATAGTCGTCTTGAAAGAGTGATATTACTCTAAAAAAATCAGTATTTAACATTCTGAATAAATAGTAGAGTAATATCACTCTTTCAAAACCGAAGGGAATACATTTGAGTAAAACCAGTAAATTGATCACTCGCAGATTTGTAAAAAAAATACATTTGGCTTAAAAAAAAAATTAAACCCATATCTTAAAAAAGTAGGGACAATAACTCTGTATTGTATGAATGTTGTAAACAAAGCGGGGCAACTATGCACACCGTGATTTAAACTCACTTCATTTTGTTGTGGTCTTTTGGTACGAGGCGCCTCCATCTTTACAATGGATCTACATGTTCGATTTGATTAATAAAGCGTCTTATAGTCTTTGTAAGTAATTTTTTTGAAACTTTTGTGTTAATAATATTTCCAGTCAACGAAAATATCAATCAAGATACTTTTATCGTAACAATTCTATAAATAAAATAATATGTCGATAATTTGTTACTAATGGAGAAACACACTTCGGCCCCAATGTTATCATTTATTGTAAACATGCCTCGGTTGAATATATTTTATTTGTTGAACTTTTAAATAAAGCATACATATTTATTATTTAGTGTATATCTTTAATAAAAAAAAACTACCGGGCAGTATTAGCTTATTAAAAATTATATTAAGTGTTATTTCAATATTTAGTTTGCTAATGGTCTTTGTACTTTTTAAATGCTAGATCGGCTGTTATACAGCACACCAGCTACCGATTGTTATACACCACCAACAACTACCCATTGTTATACACCACCACCAACTACACATTGTTATATACCACCACCAACTACCGATTGTTATACACCACCACCAACTACCCTTTGTTATACAGCACCATCAACTACCCATTGTTATATACCACCACCAACTACCGATTGTTATACACCACCACCAACTACCCATTGTTATACAGCACCACCAACTACCCATTGTTATATACCACAACCAACTACCGATTGTTATACACCACCACCAACTACCCATTGTTATACAGCACCACCAACTACCCATTGTTATACACAACCATCATCTATCCATTGGTATACACTACCAACTATCCATTGTTATAAAGCACCATCAACTATCCATTGTTATACAACACCACCTACCTATAGTTATACACCCCCACCAACTACCAATTGTTATATGACACTACACACTACCATTGTTATACACCACCACCAACTACCTATGCAACCTCCTCAACTATCTATTTATGCAACATCAACAACTATCTATTTATACACAATCATCAACTATCTATTTATACAGCATCAACTATTTATACAACATCAAATATCTATTTATACAGCATCAACAACTATCTATTTCTACAGCATCAACTATCTATTTATACAGCATCATCAACTATCTATTTATACAGCATCAACTATCTATTTATACAGCATCATCAACTATCTATTTATACAGCATCATCAACTATCTATTTATACAGCATCATCAACAATCTATTTATACAGCATCATCAACTATCTATTTATACAGCATCATCAACTATCTATTTATACAGCATCGTGAACTATCTATTTATACAGCATCATCAACTATCTATTTATACAGCATCAACAACTATCTATTTATACAGCATCAACAACTATCTTTTTATACAGCACCATCAATTTTCTATTTATACAACATCAACAACTATCTATTTATACAGCATCAGCAACTATCTATTTATACCGCATCAACAACTATCTATTTATACAGCATCAACAACTATCTATTTATACAGCATCAACAACTATATATTTATACAGCATCAATTCTCTATCTATACACCATCAACTATCTATTTATACACCATAAACTAGCTATTTATACAGCATCAACTATCTATTTATACACCATCAACTAGCTATTTATACACCATCAACTATCTATTTATACACCATCAACTATCTATGTATACAGCAAAATCAACTATCTATTTATACAGCATCATCAAATATCTATTTATACAGCATCATCGACTATCTATTTATACAGCATCATCAACTATCTATTTATACAGCATCATCAACTATCCATTTATACAACATCATCAACTATCTGTTTATACACCATCAACAACTATCTATTTATACAGCATCATCAACTATCTATTTATACACCACCATCAACTATCTATTTATACACCATCATCAACTATCTATTTATACAGCATCACAACTACCACTGTTAAGATTAATGTATCCCAAACTTTGAGTTAAACTCATAACTATCATTACAATAATTACTGCTAAGTTGATTAACATGAAAACAGTGTTAATTTTATCTCTTTATCATTGAAAGAAAAAAATGTTTGGCAAGTTCTTCCATACAGTTAATACATCTTTTTTCTTTTCTTTTATTAGACCACTGAAAGTAAACGCCATAATGGGCTGTGTCTGGGCATCATTAGTCTTTGGGGCACCACCAACCTACCTGTGTGAGGGCATCACAAACCTTCTGTCTCAAGGCACCACCAACCTACTCTACTGTGTGAGGGCACCACCAACCAACTGTGTGAGGGCATCACCAACCTACCAATGTGAGGGCACCACCAACCTACTCTACTGTGTGAGGGCACCACCAACCTACTCTACTGTGTGAGGGCACCACCAACCTACTCTACTGTGTGAGGGCACCACCAACCAACTGTGTGAGGGCACCACCAACCTACCAATGTGAGGGCACCACCAACCTACTCTACTGTGTGAGGGCACCACCAACCTACTCTACTGTGTGAGGGCACCACCAACCTACTGTGTGAGGGCACCACCAACCAACTGTGTGAGGGCACCACCAACCTA